>NC_053167.1:32506014-32534772 GCF_016835505.1 Polypterus senegalus
AACATTTAGAGGGGCATTCTGTAAACAGTAAAAATGCATGCATAGGTGAGTCTTCCATGGCATATTTTCTGAACCCACAGAATTCCAGTTTCCTACGTGGCACATGCACATGTTTACAGCTACACTTGCTCACTCTAGGTCAAAGCAGAGATACTATGAACATGCAGTATGTGCTTTAAGATGTGTTGTACTCGTGGAACACCTCCAAGTAGTAGCAGTTTAAAAACAGTTTAAAATATTTACATTTAATTCAGTAAATGCTTTGTATCTGGGATTGTTTTGGGCTTGGACTTGTTTGTGGGAATTGTGTGACAGTTTATACTGCTTTATCTGGAAAACACATTCATATTGCTTAATATTTTTCCCATAAGTTTTGTTTTAGATCGCAATCTGGGGTTTATGCAGGCCAGTGTCATGATTGTGGAACCAACTTGAGATAATGTGTGCTTTGTGACTTGACACACAATCCTGCTATAAATAAGCATTTGAGAAAGGGTAGCGTACAGCCTTAAAGGATGCGTAAGGTCTATAACAAGGTCAAGCTTAGGTATGATGCATCATTCAGATGATGGAAAGTAGAAGGTCTACTGTGTGCCAATAAACTGGCATCCTCATTCTGCAGCAGTGTCCCAAGATGGAAAGGCTCAGTAGATTCATACTGATTATGCTGATCTCTAACCCTACTGTCACAGTAGAAACTGATTCCTTAGACTAGGTGACATAGTGACAAGTGACCACCTTCAGCCTTCTAGTTTTCATGATTATGGCCTCAGTGTAGTCTCATCTTCCTGTTCTTTGCTGACAGGAATGGAAATCCATGCGGTCTTCTATTGCAAGAACACATTTTGTTCCAAGCTTGACAGATTCTTTACTCAGAAAGGACTTTCTTCACATCCCTGTTTTAAAGACTTATTCATTGAGGACGTGATCTTTCTGCGATAGAACAAGTGTCCTCATCCTAAGAGCAGCCACTCTGTGTAAACTATACACAAAGTCCCACTAGGGTTGCTGAATCTGAGCTGCCAGAGCCACTTAGACCACACATCTTGTCCACTCCATGGTCAAAGAACAACTAAACCTCTTAATCCTGTCTGCATGCTGTATTGAGTTGTAGCCATGTAATTAATTGGCTGTTTGGAAGAACGGGCGACTTGTGTTGCCAAGCAGGTATGCTTGATAGTGTGCCAGTTGGATGAACTTATACATTTCCTTCAGGTGGCAACACACACTGTAAGTATCCTATTCCATCCATCATCATGTAATATTGCACCACATTCACAGAAATGCTTGTTGTGGTTGCTGTTTAAAGGGGCAGTGAGGATCTGAAGATGTGCTGGGGTCGTAACAGTCACAGTGTTGTCTGACATTTTCATTGTTTGGTCATGACTGGGTGTGACTAGGTATCAAAACCAATTTTTGATGGGAGAGGTCAGTGGCAATACACTTTTAAAATACACCCATGGAGTTTAAGCCACACAATCTGTTTATGAGCAGACCCAGGATATTTGATGGGGTGATTGGGGCTGATCTTGTTTGCACATGAGAGCGCAATTAGTTCCAGTTGCCTCATTGACTTCCCGTGGATTGTAATTGAGATGTTGCATGCATGTGGGGATAAAAAAGGTGTGGGAAGAAGGAGGAACAAGAGACAGAGAGAGAGCGAGATGGAGGTTAAAGGGAATAGAAGGATGACGAAGATGGCAGAGGAGCCAGCGTGCAGAAGAGAGGAGGCAGGCAGCCAGGTAAGAGAGCCCTGAGGATGAGCATATGGCTGCCATTCAAAGGGGCTGAGTGCCCTGGAGGTAGAAGGAGTGACCCGTTCTTAAAGAGGCCACCCTTGTAAGGCCAGGGAGTGGCAGTGGGAGTCACAGGAGTGAGGCTCAGCCTTTCTGGCAGCAGGGACTGAGTCTGAATTTTAAAGGTTGGCTGTGCCCGTTGGTATGACATCTCCTATGTGGTAAGCGGAGGAGCTGTCAGTTTTTAGAAAGATAAACCAGGGCAAGTGAGTTTTTACAGAACTGTTTCCTGCCATGTGTTCTAACCTTGTTTTAATGGATTATGTATTTGATTTAAATTTTATGGATAGATTATTTATCTACTTGTTTATGGACTTGCAATGCACTGAATTTGCACATTGGAATTTTGAACCCTTCTTTATTTGGTTTTAAAATAAAAGCACTAGCACGCTAACACCACCTCTTGACTGTGTGTGTTCTCACTTTGCCCTGCTAGTCGTCAGTCTATAATTATCAAGGGTTCTGGGTTCAAGCTACCAGGGACCAACCTGGGGCCTCATGTATAACGCCGTGCGTAGAATTCGCACTATAACAGGACGTAAGCACAAAAGCCGAAATGTGCTTACGCACAGAAAATTCCAGATGCAGGAATCTGTGTGTACTCCAACTTCCGCGTTCTTCCGCTCCATAAATCCTGATCAGCGTGAAAACTTAACGCACGTGCACGCGCCTTCTGTCCCGCGTCGTCTCCTCACAGAATTACGCCACTTTGAATATGAAAATCAATATAAATAGACCTTAAGCTCGGTTTTCTGTGAAAAGGCAATGGCAAAAGCAAGAGGTAAAATATAAGAATTTCCAAGTGGAAAAAAGAAGTTGTCACATATCAAAGTCGCTGTGAAAAGACGAGACGTAGCCCACCATCTGAGTGTCATGTGGAAGCTTATTAGGGTACATAGAAAAAAAGGCACAGAGTAGGAAAAAAGCACGAAATGTCAACTTTAATCTTGAAATATCCGCTTTAATCACATAGTTTATTTTGTCATTAAAGTAGAACATAAACTTCATCTTAAAATCATTTAATTTACTAGTTTCTCAAATCCCATTGTAACTAAAGTAGCATGTTAAATGCTTTGTTTTGTATTTGATCTTCAATGTGCTCTATGTATGTGAATCACTACGTGCTTCCGTTCTTTCTCTTTCTCCGACAGGACACAGAATCCATTACATTTGTGATATTACAGCTCTCTGAGTAATTAAAATACTGAGATGTATACGTGATATCATTTTCGTGATGATTGGAATGAAAGCATGTTATTAAGAACACAGTGGCGCAGTGATTGTTCATGTCTCACACAAGATGCTGCTGCGCCATGTGCGACCTTCAATGAAATAATTTATTGTAGCAGTACTGTCTCTTTCAAACGTACTAACCTCCAATTCCTGTTGTTACTTTTCTTTCCCCAAATACTCAATCGCCACACAATCAGCTCTGTAATAGACGTTAAGCCATCTGTAAGCTTACAATGACGATTCTTCAAAACTTTTAAGGAACATTGAAATATCTTCATAGTATGTGTTTAATTATTATATCCATCTATCCTTCCAGTGTCGCGCCAGCCTCGGCAAATATACAGCGTGATGCAGGAGCAATACGTGAACCTGCTAGCGCTGCGGCACCGTGTCCTCACATGTTTAATTATTAACAATACAGATTATTTAAATGAAGTTGAAATTTCATCTGTATCATATAATCAACATATTTTGCTGCATTTCATCTTAAAAATGATATTGCCATCATATGTAAATATGCGCTTTATAAAGTGGCGCAGGTTGTTCGATATTATAACTGTAGTGCAAGTTTACAGTGGGGTGATTGTACTTAAAAGTACAAACAGTTCTACAAGGAGTAATTGATTGAGTGCGTTTAAAGTTCTTGGGATGAAACCGTTTCTGAACCGCGAGGTCTGTACCGGAAAGGCTTTGAAACGTTTGACCGTGGGTGAGGCAGTGTATGCTTGATACGGTATCCCGATAATTCTCTTTCCGATCAGCTGCTGCTGTGATTCACACTCAGATACAGTGATATAAATACTTTGAGTGGTGCAGTGAGAGTAATATGGAAAAAGATGATCCGCTGTGGCAACTCCTAACGGGAGGAGCTGAAAGAAGAAGTGAGAGTAACAACGCTAAAGCAGTTATGGTATTTGGAATACTATGGCTGTTCCCAGAACCATTATATTGTTACAGGTCAATTACAATCAGATGCATTACACTAATAAACAATATGTGGTTAGTTTCAATGTATTTATAAAGCCGCGTCAGGAATGTGGTTCTAAGAAATAAAGGGTAACCACGCAGGAACAGTAGCACTGCTTTGACGCTGGGTGCCACCAGTCTGCCAAACCAAGTGGAGAACTTGCGTACGACAAGGTATGAGGTACCATGGAAAAGTGCAGGGCTTTACGCCAAGTGTAGGTTTTATACATCGCGATTTGAATGTGGAAATGTTCTTACGCAACATTTCTGTGCATGCGCACCGTTTATACATGAGGCCCCTGGACTGTGACACATTATTAGTAGTCTTAATGTCCTCTACAGAAATTTACCCACATCAGTGTATTTCACCTGTGTGATAAGAAGGACAAATCTCTGTCATCTTGGGCCATGTAATGTGCGAGAGGATGACACGCTCTACAAAATATTTTATAACACCTGTGTTAGTGATTTTGTGTTCAAAACAATCCTAGTGCAGTTTTTTTCACACAGAACAAGGTTAGGCTTACCCAGGGTGAGGCACCTGAATAAACAAAGACATCCAAGGGTCAATTCCATGAAATGAAATGTGTTGCGTAAACCTGCTTGTCCAAGTTATAGTCATGGAGAGCAGGAATCCATTCCAGAGTTACTGAGTACAAGGTGTCAACCAGCACTGGGCGAGAGACATTAGGCCATAGCAGATCAAACTCGCTCATTCTAGTTCTTAGGAAACTGTGGGAAGAAAAACTAGGAACAGTCTTGTAAACACAGGAAGTACATGCCAACTGTACCCAGACAGCTTTGTGCCATAGTGCTGTCCTGTCACAAAACAGACGCGTTTATACATACAGTAAACCAGAGACACTTAATTCTAGCTTCTAAATTCTTCATTTGGCTGATTTACATGAAATACAAAGACTCTGATCAACTTTAGCCTCAAGTCTGTAACGGATAACTTGCAAAAAAAAAAACAAAAAACCAAAGTTGAGGTACATTTCAGCATAAAGCTGAAGATGAGTAATTATTTATGTGGTATGTTGATGTAATTGTAATGTATTTGTATCACAGCATTAAATGAACACCTTTATAAACTAAAGTTATTCTTATAATTTGGCCATATTGGCGTTTAAGTTCTAATACTTTGTTCTATTTCTCTGTTTGGTATAGCATACAGTATCGGAGCAGGTGTAGTGTGCATTAGGTATTACATGATCTCACAAATACATTTTTCCCACATTATATGTTATATGTAATAATTTGTAATGACTCGGCAGCTTTCTGTAGATGATCTCGTTCCAAATTTGGAAGGCCTTTTATTTCTGTGCAAGGTCACAAGAGCATGGAGAGACCAACACTGCAGGAGGGGGTAAAGCAGAGGCCGCGGGCATACCAGGGTGCCAAGAAACTCAAGGGACAATTTGTCATGAGCATTTAACCTGATAAACAGCTTTCCTTTTTTTTTTCTTTTTTTTTGATTGAGATAGGTTTTAGATCTGTACCTCTAAAGAACAGTTATAATGAAGACTTGGAGCTGGCATGTCTGCTTGTACACCTGGAGATTTTTAGTGGTGGGGTAAGTGAAAATTTGTTATTTGGAGGCTTTATGTCAGGGGTGAGCAACGTTAGTCCTGGGGGGCCACAGTGACTGCAGGTTTTTTGCTTTATTCGAAAGCATTCCTTATCGATAACGGGTGTGCTTTTAATTTCATGTCTTGTTAGTGTTTTCACTCTGCCACATCAAGAAACTCTTTTATCGCAGATTTTTTTTTTTCCTTTCCAAGGAACTCGTGCAAATGGTTTGAAGCCTAAAATGGATGATTAATTGTCATTCCTTCACTTGGTCTTCTGTCCAGTTTCCTTTTACATATTTTATTAAACCAGATAGTTCCCGATGAATACCTACAAGTATAAATGGAAACAAGCTACATGGAGAGCTACTGGTTCCATTATCATTTGCATTTTATTCTTGATAAGGAGCAATTTAAAAAAAAGTGAATGTAAGGATAAAAGAAGCAGTTGAGGGTGGGAAATCTTAAAAAGCAAGACCACTAAAATGAAGCATATAAACTTTGCTTGAACAATCAGTGCCACAATAATTGACTTCTCATTAAGAAATTGAGTTGGAGCAAAAATCTGCAGCCATTGTGGCTCTCCAGGGCTGAAGTTGCTCACCCCTGTTTAATAGCTACTACATAGTAGACTGTTTTCAGACCCCTGAGTTAGCTGGTCATCTGTTGGCTGCATAGTAAAGTCAGTCAGTCCTAGTTAAGGCATTGTGTTAAGTTGGCAGCATTAACTGGTCAGGAATTAAAGTGGCCCTGTGATGAAGCGGCCCTCCAGGATCAGAACTGGGCTCCCTTACTTTGCGTTTCTGTTCAGGACACCCTGACCACTTTTTCCTTGTCGACTTATGATGTATCTGGATGCAGCACTTGCAGATTTTGGTAGTAGAAATTTTGATCAACTGCAAACAGAAATTGAAAAGCAAGAATGAGAACTAGTTATTGTGACATATGACTAATGCAAAAATCACTTGTCTTAAAGAGCCTTGTCAGATATTCTCATTTAAGTGACACAATTCAAGCAATACTTAATTAGGGTTATGTTTATTTTTCCTTCTTTTTTTTTTGACATTTCATTGTGAATTTCTTTCTTTTTTTTAATACACAAATGGTGTCAGTGATGGGATTGCAGATAGCATTTCTGCGGAAATGGGGAAGGCTGGCCTGGGCACTGGGGACGTGTAAAAAGTAAATAAAAGTGAAAGTGTTTTGTCCTCCCTTCTTTTCGTCTTATGCAGCATGAGAATGGGGAGTGTTTTATCGGAGGGGGGTCTCAGTCTCTTCGGGAGTGGCCTGGAGCACCTACAACAAGTCAGGCATATCGAAGCCGAGACGGCTCCTTTGAATCCCGCTACCAGCCCCAGAATGAGGACTTGCGACTGTCCCAGGAGCAGCTACTTGAACTTGCAGACAGAGACAGAAGGTGATCTCCAGCTTCTTGTCCTTTTCCTTTAACTCAGTGGTTCTCATGTTCGGTTCTGATTACCTACCTACTCTGGTTGCTGGTTTTTATTTTTAACCAGTTTCACAATCAGTCATTTTACCTTTAACTGATCTCATTGTTTAATTAGCAGGTCTTTTTTAATTCTATTCTGAATTTGGAAAAGTGCAGTAGTGTCACATTTAATTTTAGAAGAACTGTAGATATAGTTAGCATAGCTTTCAGTGCTTCCATCTATTTGGTCATTTTTCTATTAATTAGCTTTTTTCTGTGCAGTTTTCTACCTTAATTGTATCTTAAGAATGACAATTAATGATGAGCAGAGTAAAGATCTAGGCAAATAATACTAAATGCTGACTGGCCACAACTACTTCCGAGTCAGACCCAGTAAGGTGCTCATTAGTAAATAAACTGTGACTTAAAGGAACACTCTGCCCATTTTTTACATGTTACTTACCCCATGATGGTTGTAGGATGAGAAAAAAATGTAATTTCATGTTTTAATAGAGAACAGAGATAGTAAAGTGTCTGATGGAAATAAGTCTATGATGACCAACAGTGAACTACATCAAAATGTCCATTAAAAAAAGTCTTCTACTCGTATACTCACAGCATCTCAAACACAAGCATTTTTGCTAAAATATTGTTAAATAAATCACTTTGGGAAAGTCTTGTGAACTGATCTGGAAGGTACACGGGCTCGCCCAAACATTTGACCTGAAGACCTGCGACCCCTCATTCATTGGTCACGAGTCCAGCCCTGTAACATCTAAATCATTGGCTAAAATTATGTTTCATGTGATATCAGCAGGGCAAAGTTTACAGAGTGGCAATTCAGACTTAAAGGTAAGCAAATGATGCCATTATTGGGAAGAGAATATGCCCCTCAGACCAGGGGTCCTCATTCCCAGTCCTGGAGCGCCGCAGTGGCTGCAGGTTTTTGTTCTGACCTGGTTGCTTAATTAGAAAGCAATTCTTGCCAATAAAGCACTAACAAGCTGTGAAATTAAATTAACTCTGCTATGTCAGGTCATTCTCATATCCTAGATTTTCTTTCCCTTTCTATCATGCAAATGATTTGAAGGCTAAAATGGACGAGTAATTCTCAGTCCTTCAATTTTTTCTCTTCATTTTTCTTCCAAGTATTTAATTAAACCCAATAGTGCAGATAAATACACACAGGTGTAAATGTAAATAAGCTAAATGGAGAAATGCTGCTCTCTCTTGTCATTTGCGTGTTATTGATAATAAGAAGCAATTAAAATAGCTGTTTAAGGCAAAATTAAGCAATAAGGGCTCAAAATCACTAAAGTGAAGCAGAAGTGTTACTTTAGCAATAAGTGCTTTTTATTAAGCAACTGGGTTGGAGCAAAAACCTGCAGCGACTGCGGCTCTCCAGGACCGGGATTGAGGACCCCTGCCCTCAGACTCTTCAATAAGCAGAAGGTCACTTCACTCCTACCGTTTTGCAGCCTGACACTAAACAATCCTCCCAAAGTTCTGCACTTGTGGCTAACCACTTTGAATATCCCTGTAAATGTAATGACGTGAGATGGGTCTCCATTCAAATACTCGTTCACGTCCAAGAACTTCCTGTTTTTGGTCATGAGAGTGCTTTCCAGAAGCAGTTTATTTAACAACGTTTTAGTACAAAAAATACGCATGTTTGGGACGCAGTGAGCATACAACTGGATGACTTGACATGTGGATTATACGATATGAGTAACGTGAGATTCATTCATGGACATTTTGATATTGCTTGCTGTTAGTCAACATTGGTCACCGTAGACGTCTATTCGATCAGAAGATTTTTCATCTCCATTCTGCATGAAAACATGCGATTAAACATTTCTTCTCAGCAATCACTACACACTACATGGGGTAAGTAGCAAATAAAAAAAAATGTATATAATTTTTGAGTGGATTATTTCTTGAAATATTCAGAAAAACCCTTAAAAGAACTTGATGTAAAAACACGTAACAAATGTACAATAAATACTTGCTACATTCCAATACAAACGGAGCACATCCAGTACTGAAGTTTCTGGACTGACATTAAAATAAAGGCAGGAGTCCAAGGCCACCAGTCACAGTGGGCCACTTGGAGTCACATTTACAGAAAGACTAAAAATATAAGGACTGGTCTCGGCACCATAGCATGAAACGGATATGATTTTTAATACCTTTTTTTAGTTATGGTGCCGTTTTATGTTCCTTTTTTGAATAAATTATTAATATTTTAGAGGGTAGATGCTTCTGTTAAGAGTTCCTGCTCTGTCGCTCCTAAAACCTGCCAGAGAATGTGCACAAGGTTGCACTTTATCTTAAACTCTTCCACCCTGTGATGTCTTTCTGCAAAATGTATCAAGGTGACTTCAGTGCAGCACTGTGATGGATTGCTGCAGTTTATTAAACTGTACAGAGGAGGCTCATTGGCTAAAGTGAAGGTCACTGAAGATGGAACCTACAACTGAGGAAGGAAAAATCGAAAAGCTGAAAGAGAGGAAGGAAGGACGGGATCAGATTTTACTGCCACTAATGGTGGCAGTCACTGTGTGACATCAACAGAAGAGTGAGATCACAACTGAAGCAATGAAAGGTGGCCCACAGTTATTAAAGTGTTTGCAAGGTACAAAATACTGCAAGATGTAGTTAACCCTTTGGACCCCTGGAAGCTTGAAAATACAAATTGTGGATGGTTTCTGAAAATTTAGGAAACTTGTTATGCTGTTATAAGTGACTCCGTGCCCATTCATGGGTTTGTGAGAAACTATTGTAGCAGCTAGCAGGCTAGACTCGTGTCTGTGAGCGCTTCACAGGGTGGGTGGTGTTAGATTGCTTGAGAGTCGGCATCAGGGAAAGCCTTGAGAGGATTCAACAAAAAGTATAAACAGGAGTCCCATGGAGCCATTAGTGCTTGCTTAGTTCTCAGTAGATGCTGAAGTGTCTGACAGTGGACAGCAGAAAGTGACAGAGATTGCCGATTCCATGTTAACTGGCAGTGTTCACATTGTAGGAGAACCCTGTTTTACTGCCATAAGCTGATTCTGCCTTCTGGACTCCCTTAACTGCTTGTTTGTGTCAGGCTGGTGATGGAGGTCACGACACAGGTCTGTATCTTAATCCATGTGGAAAAAGAGCCTTGCTTATGTCTCATGAAAAGTGGTAGTTCAATGTGATGCTGGAGAGAAGTTAAAGGTGTTAAGAATTTTGGTTTCAAATTGTGTATTCTCCCACAATGCAGTTCCTCTACTTATTAAAAAAAAATATATATATATATATCTTAACTGAGATTTCATAGCAGCAGAGTAAGACTTTGATGTTCAGAATGTCCATTGGCAACCCCAAATCCCGCTAACTGCTGCTGAAATTTTGCACACGGGGCATTAAAGCTGCTACATGATGAAGTGAATATGAATGCAACAGAGTTTCAATGACAAAACGAGTGAATGACAGAGGCTGCGAGTCTGTAATGAAGCAAATAATTAAAGGAACAGCTCAAAAGAAGGAAGGAGGGCATGGGCATTTGAAGAAGGACAAACCTGGTTGAATGGGTTATACAAGAAGTCATTGTATGGGACACCTTGCCTGCAGTCATTGACTTCACCATGCAGCAGCAGTTGCCATCCGTCACGCATTTGCTCTTTCACATCTGCATGACAAATCAATTCAGGCTACAGAAAAAGAGGAAGAGGAAACTGTGGAAGTGAGAAGGAGAGACAGGACAGTGGCATGCAAAAGTCTGGGCACCGTTGCTTAAAATGTCTGTTTCTGCGAATAGTTAAGTGAGCCGAAGATGAACTGATCACCAAAAGGCATAAAGTTAAAGATGACACATTTCTTTAATATTTTAATCAAGATTACATCTTTATTTCCTTCATTCACAAGTATAAAATACCAAAAAAAATGAAAAGAGCATGAAGCAAAAGTTTGGGCACCCAACATGGTCAGTACTTAGTAACACCCACTTGGGCAAGTAAACAGCTAAGAGTCTTTCAAATCTCACTTGGGGTATTTTTGCCCATTCAACCTTGCAAAAGGCTTCTCATTCTGCCAGATTCTTGGGCCGCCTTGCATGCACTGCTCTTTTGAGACCTATTCACTGATTTTCAATGTTGTTTAGGTCGGGGGGACTATAAGGGCCATAGTAAAAATGTCAGCTTGCGCCTCTTGAGGTATTCCATTGTAGATTTTGAGGTGTGTTTCAGATCATTATCTTGTTGTTGGACCCATTCTTTTTTAACTTTAACTTTTTATGGTGTGATATTTGCTTCAAGAATTTGCTGGTATTTCTTTGAATCCATTCTACCTCTACCAATGACAAGTTCCCTGCGCCACTGTAACACAAGCACAAAGTATGGTCAATCCAACCTGATGGTTAATAGATAGAAGGGTGTTCTTTTCAAGGAAGTCAGCACACTTTTTTTCTCCAAACATACCTCTATTTTGACTTCATAAGTCCACAGGACTTGCTTCCAGATTACTTGTTTAGATGTTCATTTTCAAACTTCAGGCTCTGAATTTTGTGGCTGGGATGCAGGAAAGGTTTTCTTCTGCTGGCTGTACCATGATGATCGTATGTGTTCAGGTGTTGCTGCACAGTAGAACAGTGCCCCACCAATCCAGAGTTTGCTTAATGTTCCTTTTGTTCTTTTGTAGTCAAATGGCGGTTTTTAGTTGCCTTCCTAGCAATCCAAAAACCAGTCTTACAGAAAGTTTTCTCGATCTTCCAGACCTCTATCAACGGAGCAGTGTACCCATGCATAGGCCTTCGGGCTAATATCCCCTACCCTAATCTTGACCTCCACCATTCCTGTTAATAAAATTACAAACTGAAGAAATCGATACCTGAAAACACTTAGCTATCTTTTTGTAGCCTTCTCCTGCTTTGTGAACGTTGATTATTTTATTTTTCAGAGTGCTAGGCAGCTGCATAAAGGAGCTTATGGCTGCTGTTTGTTGGGTCAAGGTGTGAGGAGTCGGAAAATTTATAGAGTTGTGCAATTTGCATCACCTGGGGTTTCCTAATAATGACTGTGAATAAACTGGAGCCCTAATGAGCTAAAGTGTGAGAGCTTGGGAAAAGTTATCGGGGACCTCAGATACCTTGGGTTGCCCAAATCTGCATGGTGCTCCTTTTCTTTTTTTATTTTACAACTGTACACAACAAAAAACAATCCACTAAATCTTGCTGAAAAGAAATGTGTCATCTTTGGTGATCACTTAACTATTCACAGTAAGACTATTTAAGCCCAAACTCTGTGTGGTCAGGCAGGCGGTCATCCCCGAGTGGGACTGATGGCGCCCTTGTCTCTAAAGCGGGTACAACACTGTGTTCTAGGCTGAGGTGGCTTCACACAAGCAGACACGAATGATGGACGTTTTCCTTTGTTAACATCCTCTTAACGGTAATGAAATGATTCACTGGAAAAGACATAGCTTAGGATTAGTAGACATCTTGCTACAGATGGAAAAAATAAAAAAACCTGATCCTTCTGTTGTTTTTCTTTCTTTCTTTCTTGTGTGGCTCTGGCAGGTTAATTTGGAAGCCGCGGGACAATCGCATTTAGATGAGGTGGTCCTGTTCCAAGTGCCTCCAGTACTGACCATGTCAACTGACTGCTGTGAAAACTGGTTTCTATGGAAACGTTACTGCTTTTTCGCCTACATTTCAGGCAGCTGCTCCTGGTTTCTCTGTCTTAAAAGGCCTCACTCAGACGACTTAAGCCATGGGATCTTGGAAACCCACAAGTCCAACCGAGAAGAATTGTGCTGTCCGTCTTTGGGAGAGGGATTGGTCGGTCGTTGGGGTGACCCTTCAGATTAAGTGACAGCCATTAAATAGTCCATTATTAATAAAGGATATTGTTATGGGGAAGGAGGTGATGGCTTACATTCCACTTTGTACACAAAGATGTCCAGGTCAGCTTGGCCAGCTTAAACACCAGCTGCTGGGGTCTTCTCTCCATTCAAAGGTGTCAGTCACAGATGTAGCTTCGTCTGCATCCACGGGGACAATAACTTTACGCATGAGCATCCCATCTTGCCCGTGTTACTTCTGGGTCCTCTTTCTCCATTTCTTCACGAAGGCAGGAGAAGGA
This sequence comes from Polypterus senegalus, assembly GCF_016835505.1. Taxonomy (NCBI): domain Eukaryota; kingdom Metazoa; phylum Chordata; class Cladistia; order Polypteriformes; family Polypteridae; genus Polypterus; species Polypterus senegalus. The sequence goes on from NC_053167.1 coordinate 32,519,114, forward strand.
GGGGATTGAATACATAGCACAATAAAAAGAGGGATGATGCGGTATTTATTTTCTTTCAAATTTGGCTTACCCCCCACAAAGCCCAGTTTCAAGAGAAACGACTGCTAAGCTGCTGTGGCGTCTCTGTCCCTGTCAAACGGAGTGTTGTCCCCTCGGTCAGTCCCTTTTGTGTCACCCGTTTTCATTCTGTCAGATCTCTCGGCCTCTCTCAGCAGCCGCTGCTCTTCATAGTTATGGCCTCCGATTCGGGCTAACCCTCTTCCTTCAGTGTTAATCCAGGAGGCTTCAGTTTTGTTTTAATGCAAATTCATTCTCTTTGCCTCTGCCATGTATGTATTTTATTTTTAAACGTGTTTGCAGTAGTCATAATGTCATGGATTTTCAGCAGGGTCATCATGTGCTGCAATGGAAATCCACATGTGGTTTATAAAAAAAAAAAAAAAAGCATTTGAGACGTCTTCATGCTGCCTTTCCTCCTCATTTCTTTCACTTCTTGCCCGTTTTTTGTTTGTGTGCCACCTTTGGAATGGGCAGACAGACTTTTGCATTTATCCTGCCTGTGCTGTAGTGGCCCATTTGTCCCTTGTGCCACATTCGAGTTTGCCCTCTTACCTATACAGTGAAGACATGCCCTGGTGGGCACAGTGGCACCACTAGGCCAGGCCTTCATTTGGGTGTGTTATGAACACCAAGTAACCATTAGAAGCAGTATTACCAAAAACAAAACAGTATTATGGGCACCCAGGCCACGTCCAGCCATCCTGCCACCCGTCCGAGTGGCTAAAACCTTTTCAAATTGGGAGTAGCCAGCCAGCCAGTCCGCCAGCGCTAAAGAAGGCTGTACCAGGACCGAGACTGTGTGCCTCTGAAATACACGATGGTGTCTGTCTTAAATAAATTGGAAATGCAACCAAAAAAATGCTGTATTCCAAATGCTGCATGACTCAAGGGTTGTCCTTTGGATTCGAGTAATTTTATGGGCTGATGTCTAAAAATGAAATGAAATTGTAGTCTGTAAGCTAGTCTTTTAAATCTGTTTGCTTCAAACCTGGAGAAATGGGGGGAAATTAGAGGACATCCCAATGCGATTATTTTATCGTGTGTTGGGTGGCCATGTAATGAGCACGTTGTGCTTCCTAGACCCTCTGCTCTTCTCAGCTTTAGGAGTTTCCTCGTTTTTGACCAGTGAGAATTCCTGTACCAGAAGGAATGGCTAAGGTATTAATCGTTTGTGCCTTTCCGTAAGAAATAAAGGACATTTGCAGTCCTCTCTAGTCAGCAACACCTTGCACTGCTGCGGGGCACTCCATGTATCTCACAAGCCACCGCTGAAGGCGACAGACAGACAGACAGGCCGGCCGGCGTCCGTCTAGCTGCCGTCCTGAAGGCTCCCGCTTATCTTCTCTGAAAGCCTCTAGTGAGCAGTTCTCCTTGCACTTTCAAGTAAAAGAAGTCCGATGAATGCTGTGTTTAGAGCACAACTCGCCCCGATCAGCCCTGAACTCGATAGTTTAACTCCCAGCTGCCCGTTTTCAGGTCAAGAAACTGTAAAAATATTAAGGTACTGTTGCTTTAGGAGATGGCAAAGCTGCTATTGCTCTTCTATTCTGCTTCAATGTGCCTCCATTATATTATATATAGTGGGTTTATGTTAAGTTTGTCTTTGTTTTATCTATTAAAAAAAAAAGAAGCCTTTCTGTAATGTGCCTAAGCTAAGACAAATGTAAATTTAATTTTGCCTTTCATATGAAACATACTCAGCCTGGAAAAAATAATAAAAGTACATATTGAATGTGTTTTATCAGGCTCTGTTCCTTTTCTTTGACCATTCCTTCTTTTTTTTTAATGGCAGGTATCTGCTGGTATTTCAACGTCTATGTAAGTGACTGACACGTGAAGAGTCCATTGTAGACCGAAGAGGTAGCTTTCTGGTATGGAAAGGGGCTGAAAAACCCACCACAGAAATTTAAAAAAGGGAAGGTGAAGGCCGGGTCCCATTACACGAGTTTCACAGCGATTGCCAGTCATAGCGCCGATCGCAGAATGTTTCATACCCAGCCGTCCATGACCCACTCTGATGTCCTCAAACAGGACTGATTTGGTCTCCAGTTGTAGTTGTGAGCTCCATGTGCGTGAGAGCGGACAACCAATGAAAGTTCAATTCATATCGCGCAATGTCCAGGAATGGAGGGGCTTTGGATTCATGTTTGAGGTATTCAAAAAGGGCCGAGATTATGTCTGAACTTCCCTTACCCGTTAACTCTTCATACAGGCAGCGTACTACTGGCTGTCACAAAAAGGGGTGCACTGGTACACTGGCATGCATTTGCTAAATATGGCATGCTTAGGGATTTTTCAGTTTCACAAAATGACAGGGTGCGGTAAGGGGATCAGCAACTGCAGTCCACAAGTGTGACATGACCCACGACTAGACGTTGTGTACATCAGTGAATTGGGTCTCTAAGTGTCTGGCCTGACACGACTCGCTCCAAAGGTGCCATCTGGAAGGTGGGGTGGGGGTCTCCATAAAAGCCTAATTGTCTCTCAGATAAAGATAATAACTGATAACCTTGTTGGGAAGCTATTGATGCCCTCGTGATTTTTTGGTAAATTCAAACCTACCTGGAATCTGAACTCCACACCGGGACCTTTACATAGATTTCTGGGCTAAGGGTGGCGGGGAAACCAGGTGCCACCAGAGAGTGCGGTGGTCTGGTGCAAACATTTGTGGCAGACACTGGATGGCAAAAGCAAAGAGTGAAGTGAGAAGACTGTGGAAACGAGGGGCAAGCAGACTAACTGCCCCCCTCATTCTGATGGAAACTCCCCATCCATTTAGACAGGCAAGTGCACATCTGGTTTAATGTTCTCATCTTGTATGTGTTTTCATTTGGTTTACTGTTGTGACAGTTATAAGTGATCTGCTGACAGTTTTGTTGTTGTTTTAGATTTTGGTGCTTGTGATCACCGTGCCCGTTACCAGTGACATGACGTATTGTGCCATCACTCCTCATCTACAGTCATGTGAAAACGTTTGGGAACCCCTCTCAGCCTGCATAATAATTTACTCTGCTTTCAACAAAAAAGATAACAGGGGTATGTCTCATTTCCTAGGAACATCTGAGTACTGGGGTGTTTTCCAAACAAACATTTTTAGTGAAGCAGTACTTAGTTCTAAGAAATTAAATCAAATTTTAAAAACTGGCTGTGCAAGCGTTGGGTCCCCTTGTAATTTTGCTGATTTGAATGCATGTGACTGCTCAATACTGATTACTTGCAACACCAAATTGGTTGGATTAGCTCATTAAGCCTTGAACTTCATAGACAGGTGTGTCCAATCATGAGAAAAGGTATTTCAGGTGGACAATTGCAAGTTGTGCTTCCCTTTGACTCTCCTCTGAGGAGTGACAGCATGGGATCCACAAAGCAACTCTCAAAAGATCTGAAAACAACGATTGTTCAGTCTCATGGTTTAGGGGAAGGCTACAAAAAGCTGTCTCAGAGGTTTAAACTGTCAGTTTCAACTGTAAGGAGTGTAATCAGGAAATGGAAGGCCACAGGCACAGTTGCTGTTAAACCCAGCAGGTCTGGCAGGCCGAGAAATATACAGGAGTGGCAAATGCGCAGGATTGTGAGAATGGTTAGAGACAACCCACAGATCACCTCCAAAGACCTACAAGAACATCTTGCTGCAGATGGTGTATCTGTACATCGTTCTACAATTCAGCGCAATTTGCACAAAGAACATCTGTATGGCAGGGTGATGAGGAAGAAGCTCTTTCTGCACTCCCGCCACAAACAGAGTCGCTTGTTGTATGCAAATGCTCATTTAGACGAGCCAGATTCATTTTGGAACAAAGTGCTTTGGACTGATGAGACAAAAAGTGAGTTATTTGGTCACAACAAAAAGTGCTTTGCATGGAGGAAGAAAAACACCTGCTACCTCCTGTAAATCTGTGGAGGTACCATCATTCTGTGGGGCTGTGTGGCTAGTTCAGGGACTGTGGCCCTTATTAAAGTCGAGGGTCGGATGAATTCAACCCAATATCAAGAAATTCTTCAGGATAATGTTCAAGCATCAGTCACAATGTTGAAGTGACCCAGGGGTTGGATATTCCAACAAAATAATGACCCAAAACACAGTTGAGGGAGAAGAACAATGTTCTAGAATGGTCCCCTGACATGAATATCACCAAAAATCTATGGGATGATTTGAAGCAGGCTGTCCATGCTTGGCAGCCATCAAATTTAACAGAACTGGTGAGATTTTGATTGGAAGAATGGTCAAAAATACCTCCGTCCAGAATCCAGACACTCATCAAAGGCTATAGAAGGTGTCTAGAGGCTGTTATATTTGCAAATGGAGGCTCAACAAGGAATTGATGTCATATCTCTGTTGGGGTGCCCAGATTTATTATATAGCATATATATAGCATATTTTCTGTTAATTCAATAAACTTAATGTCACTGCTGAAATACCACTGTTTCCACAAGGCATGTCATATATTAAAAGGAAGTTGAAAAAAATACAAAGAATTAAGTGGGATTCTCAAACCTTTTCATATGACTGTATATAAGATGGTGGTGTGCTGCTGCAATGCATTGTAGCATTGATTCTCTTTACCTTGTTTCACGATTTTTGCTAATGTGGAGGAAGCTAATGGGCACCACCAAGAATTTAGCACAGGTCCCCAAGTTTTGTTTTTTCAACTCTGATTCTGCTTAGTGATTTCTCCCCCAACTAGGCTGCATGATACCCAAATTTTAAAAGGGGTCCAGTTCCAGCATTTTAGGATTTTTAGTACTGGAAGTAAACGCCAGTTTTCCTCTCAGTCTCCCACTAAACTGTAGTGACTGGTCAACTATTTGCCATTCACACAAAGTACAGTGTCACACGCGTACAGAGGAGCAGCACGGAAGGTAACTCTTCTACGCCTGCTTTATTCGAATGTGTGACCACTCCGTAAATGAGACATTGCAGTGTGCAGAATCCAATCTGGGAAGGGCCATGAAATAACTACAAACGAACCTGAGCGCAGTCCACACCAAAACACTGATGGTCCATTTACAACATGTATCCAGCTCTGGGGACTGCTTATAGACGCCTTCCTGGGTGGAGGTGGAGAGCGCTGGGCAAGTACGGATTAAAGGTGGAAATGGAGACAAAAGTGAAGTGGCGACACTGAGCAGAGAAGGGGGGTTGGGGGTTGGTAGGGACTCTTGTCACCACGGACCCCCTAGTGCTCAGCCTAAAGGAGCTCTCTATTATTTAGCTGACACCGCAAAGTTGGAGATGGTGAGTTCAAAACTGGCCGCCGACAGCTCACAACAAATCAACGTTTTGATCCAACGTGAAACTTTCTCCTTGAGGATTAAACATGTATATCAAAATCAAAAAAAAGGTAGTGTGGAAGAAAGCCCCCTGAAACTAAACCCCAAACCCCCTTAAAAGGTTGCCTGTTCCTTCATTGAACTTCATTTCCAGGCCTTTTCACTCTCAGGGCACCTAACAGTAAGTGTTTGCCAACGCCTCAAACTCTGTTTGGTTCAAGGGTCAGGACTTGGCACCGCCTGAAGAAGCAGAACACATTTCTCCAATTGTTAATAATTTGGTATTATTTTCCTCAGTTGTGCCACACTTCTCCCCAACCTCCCGTTTTATTCAGGATCACGGCAGACCTTTCAGAGGACTGCATACGGCAACTTAAAAACTGAACGTGTGTGAAGTGGACGTCCTCAGTAGGGCTGCGATTCTTCTAAGCTTTTAAAAGTGCCCGAGCCATCTGTGCGGGTGTTCAATGAAGTGGCGCTGGGCACACCTAAGCACTTTGTGTCTGCTTGCCTACTGTGACCCTCTTCGTACTTGCTAATCTTCTTTTTTTTTTTAACTGAAATGATTTGTATTTTTCCACCGAGATCCATTTGAATGGAATGAAAATGTTTTTATACTTCGTATATCCACCTCTTTTCTGTGACCGGGTTGATCCTGGCAACATCGAGACCAGCAGAAGTTAACCCCGCCACAGGATACACACAGTTTAGAGTTACAGTTTAACCTAACCATCATCATCATCATCATCTTCTTCTGCTTTCAGCTGCTCCTGTTAGAGGTTGCCACAGCAGATCATCCAAAATTGTCGTCCACATGTTGATTTGGCAAACTTTTACATCGAATGCCCTTCCTGACGTAACCCTACCCATTTATCTGAGCTTGGGACCAACATGAAGAAACAAACTGGTTCGTGCATTCGGTTTTAAAAACAAAAAACATACACAGTATACGAGTTAAGAAAAGAAGAAGCGTCACGCAGACTGCATTACAGCAGTTCACTGGCTGCACCTCCGAGACCCTCCAGCGTGGTATCGAAACGGCTCAGAGAATCCCTACCGTCACTGGAAGATCTCTCAACTACCCGCTGCAGCAGAAAAGCAAAGACCATTTGGAAAGATCCGGCCCACCCCACCCAGGCCATCGCATTTCCACTCCTGTGCCCTCTGGCAGGCACTTCAGAGCCCTGCATGCCCACACTGCCAGGCTGCTGAATACCTTTCACCCCAAAGCATTCAGCCTATCAAATGCACAGCAGCCACCGCCCCTTCCTATACAAAGCCCACCATTGGCTGCACTGCAGCATCGACCACATGTAGTGATGCTCATGACCACTGCCTGTAGTCTTCATTGTGACGTCACGTCTTACTTCTCTATTTATGCTTACACGAAGCATTACGTTTCACTGTTTAGATTTCGAACTCTGTGCGTCTCACCGTATAAAGTTCACGTCGTTTATTGTCTGTATGTTTGCTCCAAAGGATACTTCATTGTATCGTACGAGGACAATAAAGGTTTCTTGCTGTCTTGCATGAGCGCTAGATCTGCATCTCACCCAGCCTGTAATTTTAGGTAATGTTAAAATACTCCTCAGTGTGCCAGCTAGAGGGTTGGTTGAAGAGCCTTTATCCCCCCTCTCGGGTGTCGGGCCGTCACAGGGCACATTCACATTCGTGGCACTGCCAGTTAACTTAACATGTATGGCAGGACCCCCTAATACTGTTTCAGCACTGTAGGTGGGACAGAGGTGTCCACTTGCTGTTCTTTTCAGTAGAATGCAAGCTTTTTGAATGTGTTAATTCAGGCCTGACGTCAAGTAAATGAGCGCAGGGTCAGAGCTAGCAAAAGAGCAGCACACCAGTCCACTGAAATGTCATCGCTCGTTCGGACCCTGACGGCGCTTTAATCAGACCTGGTGCCAAATGGGCACTTTTTAAACGTGGGTAATAACAGCTTCAAAGAATTTCTTGTTTAGGTAAACAGCTTTTCCTACTGATGGAGTCCTGCATTACATTATTGTGTTGTCCACCAGTCACATGTTCCGGAAGGATTGCCGAGAGAGTGGCGGTGAGGACATTGCATTCTGGGTAGTGCTAGGTAACCATCCACTTTGCGTGTACGCTTTGTCCTTTGGTGTCACCGGAGACCCCTCTGACGGCGGTGACTAATGAAGATGAGCAAAAAACACAAATGCACTCTGGGCAGGTACAGGGCCGTAGCCATCCAATAAAGGGAACAAGACAAAGGTGGTTTGAGCCTCGTCTGCTGTTCAATAGAAGAGAACAAAAAACAATTAAAATGGAAAAATCGGCCAGACAGCATGCGTGTTTCCAGCTGCCACCCCCTGGTGAATGGCACGGATGTTACTTAGAAGATCAAAAGACTTGCGAAAGTCCTCACTTACGTGTGTAATTAGGGCAGGCGAGAGGGAGACAAGCAATCGGACCTCGGGACGGGAAAACCGACGCAAAAGGCGTACACTGCAGCCCCCCTGACAACAAAAATGGTTCATGGCAAAGAACCACAACCGAGGACCCCGAGTTATCCAGGACGGTCCAACTGCAGCGTAGTAATGGTCCTGGGTCCATGCATTCTGCTGTTTGGGAACATTGAAGCTGAACCACAGCAAACGTTCGGTCTTGCCTCCCATGTCCGACTGTCAATGCTGCGCTCCAAGTTTAACTAAAGAGACAACCTGGGGGGTCAAAGGCCTTCTCTGTCACTCGGTGCTTTTAGCTTCCTCATCGGCCTAAGAAATAACAAGGCACTTAGCAGCTTACTCGGTTTTTATTCTTAATCCTCACAGACTTGCAAACACTCATCTGTAAGTTTTAAAATCCAAAAGTTGCCAGAATGCGACTGGTTTTGCAAAAGTGTACAAAGCAATGTTAGTGGCATGAGTACTGTGGGCCTTGGTGTCGAAATATTACTGCAATACTACAATTATTTTAAAAAATATCTATCCACGACCGTAGTTTTGAAAAGATGGAAAACATTTCTCATTCTTTAGTCTGTTCAAGGCATCATTATTATTTTTTTTTTAATTATCCACTTTATTATCCCTCTCCCTTCCCAGTGAGATAAATTAAAAACTAAAGCCACTTATTTCTGTTTCTCACATTTCAGTCCCACTGATGTGCTGCTTTTCTACTCTCGAATGTCACTTGAGCCTCTCCAGCAGCGCCATGGGAGCAGCTCACGTCGTCACTGTTCTTTGTGTGTGTGTTTGTTTGTCTCCCCCCAGTCGAGCCACAAGCCTTGTAGATCTCCCCGTGCTACTCTAACCATTGAGCTGCTTATTGTTTTTCCATGTGCTGTCATCGGGTCCTCTCCGGACTGCTGGGTTCTAATGGAGACGGAGAAGGTGGGGTGGGGGGAAAAAAGAAAAAACTCCTGCACTGGCCCAAGCCCACCGTCTGGTTCAGAATGTAACACACTGGCAGACTCCTCAATTCATCTCTTCATTCCAGTGTCTCCTCTTCATTCTGCCTCTGAAACACAAAGAGATAAAGAAGGCAACATTTAATCAAAGAGGCAACACACAGAGTGGGAAGAGAGATGTGAAAGGCTCTATATAATAGATAGATGTGAAAGGCACTATATAATAGATAGAGAGATATGAAAGGCACTATATAATAGACAGGCAGACATAGATAGATGTGAAAGGCACTATATAATAGAGACAGATAGATGTGAAAGGCACTATATAATAGACAGACAGACAGATAGACGTGAAAGGTACTATACAATAGATAGATGTGAAAGGCACTATATAATAGACAGACAGACATAGATAGATGTGAAAGGCACTATATAATAGATAGAGAGATATGAAATGCACTATATAATAGACAGACAGACATAGATAGATGTGAAAGGCACTATATAATAGACTAGACAAAGACAGATAGATGTGAAAGGCACTATATAATAGACTAGACAAAGACAGATAGATGTGAAAGGCACTATATAATAGACAGACAGACATAGATAGATGTGAAAGGCACTATATAATAGATAGAGAGATATGAAATGCACTATACAATAGACAGACAGACAGACAGATGTGAAAGGCACTATATAATAGATAGAGAGATAGATGTGAAAGGCACTATATAATAGACTAGACAAAGACAGATAGATGTGAAAGGCACTATATAATAGACTAGACAAAGACAGATAGATGTGAAAGGCACTATATAATAGACTAGACAAAGACAGATAGATGTGAAAGGCACTATATAATAGATAGATATGAAAGGTACTATATAATAGATAGATGTGAAAGGCACTATATAATAGATAGATGTGAAAGGCACTATATAATAGATAGAGAGATATGAAAGGCACTATATAATAGACAGATGTGAAAGGCACTATATAATAGATATAGAGAGATAGATATGAAAGGCGCTATATAACAGACAGACAGATATGAAAGGCACTATACAATAGAGATAGATAGATATAAAAGGCACTATATGATAGACAGGCAGACACAGATAAGATATGAAAGGCAGTATGAAATAGATTGATAAATAGATAGAATGGGGAAAAATAAGTAATGAATGCATCAACATGTTTTTCAGTAAATATATTTCCAATGAGGTATTCACATGAAATTTTCACCAGACATTGGCATTAACTCAACAAATCCACAAATATAAATAATTCACAACATTAAAGGCCACAAATAAAGGTATGTGTAATAAGCTGGAGTGATGCAGGGAAAACGTTTTGAACATATTAATAAAAAGCAGCATACCAAGGCAAGGAAGGCCAGCTGAAGTAGTTAGAAAGTCATTTTACCTCCTATCTGTGTAAGTTGATATTTTCTGGGTTAGTACATATTGATGGGCTTGAAAAAGGTGTTTTGCTACCAAGGTGTCACAGAAGAAACTTCTTGTGATGTGTAAAGCCAAAGGGCTCTTCCAAGACCTTTGCAAACCATATCAATGCAACTGGTTACAGATGGATTTCAAAACTTCTAAATCTTCCAGTAAGCACCATTGGGGCCATTATCTACAAATGGAAGGTGCATCACTTCACCATCAACCGGCCATGCATAGGAGATCCTCGCAAGATTTCTTCTGACCAGGGAGTTAGAAGGACAGTCAGAAGAGTGGCCCAAGAGCCAAGGAGCACACAAAAACAGCTCCAGAAAGACTTGGAGGGAGCAGAACAACAATGAGTAATGCAATCCACCAGCATGGCCTCTATGTGTGCTCATCCCGCAAGACTCAATTACTGAAGAAAAGGCATTTTGAAGCTTGTTTAAAGTTTACTACACAACATTGGGACAAGAATATGAAATACTGGGAGAATACAGTCTTGTCAAACAAGACCAAAGTTGAACTTTTTGACTGTCATACCACACACCATGTTTGGAGGAGAAATGGCACTGCCCATCACCCAGAAAACACTATCACAACAGTGAAATCTGGAGGGGGATGCATCATGGTGTGGGGCTGGTTCTTAACTCATGGTACTGGCAGATTTCATGTAATTGAAGGGCCATATACCGAGAGATGTTTTAAATGAATTTGCTACCATCCACCAGGATGATGAGGATGAGGCGTGGATGGACCTTCAAGCAGGACAACAAACCAAAACGTACAGCAAAGGAAACTCAGACTTGGTTTCAGAGAAAGAAAATCAAGTTGTTAGAATGGCCAAGTCAATCACCTGACTTAAATCCAATTGAATAAAGAGCAGGAGTCACAAGAGCAGAATCTTCAAGAGGTAAAGACAATCAAAATCACATCTGAGCACTGCAGGCGATTGGTTTCTTCTCACAGAAAGCGTCTTGAAGGCTTCTCCACTATGTACTTATTAAATTACTTTTTCCCTGTGTCACTCCACTTTATTACACAAGCCTTTATTTATGACCTTTAATGTTGTGAATTCTTTACATTTGTGGACTTCTTGAGTTAATTAATACCAATGTCTCACTGGAAGTATATTTACTGAAACAAATGTTGACACATTCAATACTTATTTCCCCCACTGTAGATTGATAAAACTTTAATTTGTCCCCAGGGGGAAATATGGCTTTTTACAGAAGTACTTTACATAAATAAAACAGGTAGGTAAGTAAATAGATAAATAAGCGCAAACACACACCAGAATGACTATAAAGCAAGAAAATGAAAAAGAAACAAAAGACCTGACTTGGCTCTCCGCGTCCCCACAAGACGTTGTGCAGAGAGACCCCCCGTCCTGCAGAACATCACGGCTTTGGCACACATTGGGACGTTAAAGCCATTCTAAAATGTGAAGATGGCCCAACACCTAGGCACTCCACGACGACCCTCGTCTTCATTTAAAATGGTACTTTGTTAACTACCTGCTACGTCCTCTTTGGGCTGCTCCACATCGAGGACGTTCATATTTATTTATTCCACATTCACCCCCTGAAGCTTTTTAACACTGAAACGAACAACCAGGCGATGAATGAGCGTGCATTTCCTTCTTGTTCTCCTGACCAGTAACACTCATTATTATGGGCTGCGTCAGTAAGCTCTGTTTTTATTTCATATCTTGACTGGAAACCACAGGCTGTTCAGTAAGTCTCCCGTATTCCAGGTTAGCACTGGAAAGGAACTTTGTAAAGCAGAAGAAGAAAACTAGCTGAGCTCAAAGTTCATGTTGTCGACATAAAGGATTGGGCTCACCTTAGGATAAAACAAACTTCTAGCTTTAAACTAAATATACGAGTTTTACATCATGGATATTCAGTTTTGAAAATGATCTGGGTGGAGGACCAGAGCTCACACTCACACTCACTCACCAGTTTAAAAACAGCTATGTAACAGAACATGGACATCATCTGGATGTGCAAACAAACACATTTCAAACGCATTTCAAACCAGTCTCCTCAAGTGGTGAGGCAACCATTTTACCGCCAAGCTACCCTAAATGCTGTGCACGCTCTCCCAAGGACTTCTGGGAGGCTACACTTACTAAGAGCTGATGATGTAAAAGTCACAAAGCAGTGCTGCCCATCAACATTCAAAATGGACAAACCCATCTTTCACCAAGAAAGAAACCAGAAAGTAAGTCACAAAACGAAGAACAAAAATACCGAAAAGTGCATGTTAGGGCACAGATGCATAAAATGACCTTTTTAGAAAAGATGTCCAACCAGTACGGTCCCAGGGACTTCTAGAAGGTTGTGGCAGCAATATAAAACTCACAAACACCACCACCCGTCAATATTCAAAATGGTAAAAAATGACAAGTTAGTCAGGAACCAAAATAGGACAAAATAAAAACAAATTATTAGAACAATCTGATGAACAATATTCAGCCCAACAAAGCTCTCCACTCAATTCTTCGAAAATAACATTAAATCGGCTTTTCAAAGTCCCTAAAGTCCTCCTGTCCACCACACTACTTGGTCTCTTATTCCAAGTGTCTATCGTTCTTTGTGTGAGATTTCCCCTTACGTTTCCAACTGTGTCCCCGTGTTCTTGATGAACTCACTTTAAAGTAACCGCCTCGATCCGCTGGACTGATTCCCTTCATAATTTTAAACACTTCAGTCACGTCACCTTTTAATCTTTGTTTGCAATCCAATTCTTGAACCACAGAAACCCCATAATAGACATCAAGAAGTCCCAAAAACTCCTCACGCATGAACGAACAAATGAGTGAGCGAATAAGCAAATGAACAAACAAAGAAATCCAGCCAATCAGATTCATTTTCTTTTTCGTGTGGTCACCACGATAAGTGGCCTGCATTCGGGCCCCCTGTTCCATGCCTGCTGTTCTCGAAGCGCTCTAGAGCTGCACTAAGTGGGCTCACCCTTTCCGACCATTAAATGAGGAACATCACAGCAGCTCCAATTACAAACCACCTCCTGCTTTACGAAGCTAAATCGTTCCTGAAACCGTCTTCATTAGGTGAATGTTCGCAATGTGAACACCTCATTAAAAATAATTGAACTACAAAACATTAAGAAAAACGCTCCTCATTTTTGTCCCAATAACACTGAAATACATGGCAGTGGCGAACAGAATTAATGTAATAATAACATTAGTTGTCAAAACAAACCGTAACGAGCCATTGCCCTGCATTAAGTGCTGCTTAATAAGGCAGCTTAACTATGCTTCATCACTTTATTAAGCTTCACATTCAAAAGAAATCATTCTTTTTATAGTTTACGACTATTTTATGATGTTTGAAGCCACAATTGTTAGACTAAAGTGACAACAGCGCGAGCAACACATGTGACAAGCTGATTGAACCACAGCACGTGAGGGTACGAGGAAACGTTACTGCAGCCCGTAGGTCCAGCTCTCCTCGCTTTGGCAGTGTGCCATAAAGACAATCAGCTGGAAGAAAGCCAGAGTCTGGCTTCCTAACATCTAGTCCCGCCCCAAACGTCCAGCCCCACCCCATGCAGTAGTGCGGTGTCGTGAGGACGGCCTCTGAACTTCAGCTGTGAGAATGGTGGCTCACTGACTGTGGTTACTAACATGTAGCCCCGCCCCCAATGTCCAGCTAGGCTCCAGTCCTCAGCATGCAGTGAGGTGTACAGTGAACCGTCGTTTATCACGGTTAATCCGTTCCAGACTCTACCGTGATAAATGAATTGACGCGAAGTAGGATTCTTTATTTATAAATCGAATATTTTCGCAGTTAGAGTATAGAAAACCTGTTTACGACCTTCTAAATACGTTTTTTTAACATTATTAGAGCCCTCTAGACATGAAATAACACCCTTTAGTCACCATTACACTCGTATTAACCAATATATTAGACAAAATAAGAGAAAATAAGACATATTAGACGTTACAAATATCATATTATTACTAGGCTCACCGGCCTTTTAAGGCGACCGACTTTTATCCTCAATTTTTGTGCGCTCCATGTGTACATCAGGCATGAGAACATCAAAGTGCCCATTCATAACATCTCCCGAAAACCTACGTTTTTTTTATCCCCTCGAGTGCCTGTCCAAAGTTGTACAATGTCAGCCCGAATCTGTACCGCTAAAGACGGAGTTTCATGCACTAAATAAGCTATAGATGAGAATAAGCAAGCACCATCTCCCCTGATATTTACTACGAGGTGAGGCATTTGTACTCCATCAACATTAATTATATCCAGAGACATAATTTTTTCTAGCGCAAAAGCAAGGGAACGATGAGAGCACCAGAACTCTTCTCACATCGCGTCGCTTCGTACCTCAAGCCGCAAGTAGTAAGTCTGTGATAAGTGGAATACCGCTACGCTTTGCACTCACGGGAACGCTTTTCTATAGTAGATTATTGTACTGTACATTTAATTGCACACAACCACTAACCTATGAAGGCACGACCTCAGTAGGAGAGTCTTCAGAGGTGGTGCAGTATCTTCAGCAGGTGCGTTGTTGTCTTCTTCCGCTAAAGAAGTACTAGGAGTAGGCAGTGGGTGTCTGGGTGTGCGGCTGAAGAACATCTTGATAGGCAGTTGCTGGTGCTGTCTTTTCATATGTGTGAGGAGGCTTTTGTAGGGTATTGCCATCTTTAATCATATACAAGAGTTTCACCTTCTTCTGGATAGTAAGCATCTTCCTCCAGCACTTAGTTTTATTGTCAGAAGGCTTAGAAAAAGCAGCACGTTTAGGAGCCATCATGGGGCTTAGATAAAAGTTCTCAGAAAGCGCATGCGTAGTGACGTAAGCGTGTATGAGAAAAAAATCGCGATAGAGTGAAGCCGCGAAAGTTGAAGCGTGATATAGCGAGGGATCACTGTACTTGGAATGATTCAAAGAAGATCAGCGCTCATTTAATAAACCTCCCAGTCTTAGCGTCCATATATGCAAACATTTAGCTTTTTTGTGGTTCATAAAGTGAAAAATGGCATTACAAACCTGTATACACAAATATTCATAAGCAGGAAAAGGATGTCATGTGCCACGAGTGCTTTATGGTATTTACAGTTAATCTCCACTATCTGCGGATTCCGTGCCCACAGATTTGCTTATCTGCTATTACAAAAGTGTAACCCACAACTATTTGCACAGAACAAGAAAAATTCTAAGAGGCTTATTGCAGAGCAGCAAAAAGTGAGTTCTTTGTGTACGGCTGATCATGTCCTGCACTGAACGGGCCAATGTGCATCTACCCGGTGCCAACAGGTGGGAGTAAACCATTGAACACCATTCGTAATGGGGACTGGGGTTTCCAATTGATCCCCACGAATGGGTTATTCCCAGGAAGTGCAGATCATAAACTCGCACCGATTAATCCCTGCTCATCGTACAAACCGCACATCACTACTCCCAATTGGATAGTTTAGGGAGGTCCTTGGATCTGCCCTCTGACAGAGCACCTAAAAGAT
>NC_053167.1:35305272-35390272 GCF_016835505.1 Polypterus senegalus
TTTGCTAATAGTGTCCATTCCCAAGCCATAGAATGTCATTAACGACAGAAAGTGAGAGTCCAACAAGTATTATTTACTGTAGCAGCTGTGTGAAATTATGAGTTGCTTTCTGCTTTTGAAACAAGTTTTCAAAATAGTCATTTTAATTAAAACATTAGAACAGTTTGATGAGAAAAGGCCATTCAGTTTAATAAAGCTCGCCAATTTTAGTCTCTGTTTTCTTAAACTTAAGGGGTTAAACTCCTTACATTTTCCAACACAACTCATAACTTGAAATCCTGGAAAAAGTCTTAGTTAATATTTTCTGGCATAACAGTAGGTGACTAATAGATTTATAATAGGTAGTACCAAATTTAAAGTGTTACTCCAAACTTTTTAATTCCTTCTGTTCAGCAGACCACAAGGGTAGAATGAATATGGACCAGAAGATAAAATGTGAGTTGAAAAACAAGTGTAGTCAAAACTAGAAAGTCAATCCTGACACACATCAAAAACTGAAAACTTAACCAAATCTGGACTGTGAAACTCAAAAACATGTCAAGTCACAATTAAGAATTTGTCAAACTTGGACAATAAATGTACTGTGTTGCCAGCTTAAAAACCTTGGCGTCCATTATATCAACTTGATGCGATTTTCAGGGGCTGTGGCCTAGCAATGCAAGCACAAAACAGCAGCACCGTAGGAAAAACAAAATGGTGCTTGCAATAAATTCAAAACAAGCAATAATTTGTTTTTTAATAATAAAACACAACATAATAAAAACAATTAAATATTTCAAATCTTCTAAAATATGGAAATAGTATGGAGGTTTATTCCTGCTACTCAAAAAAAAAAAAAAGAAATGATTGAGTTATATTGAGTATAATTACTGCCAAAAGTCTGGGTCTGAGCACTACTCAATTTATAAAGATAAGTTACATTTTGAGTGCATTTTGTAAGTGTAAGTTGCATTTTAAATGTGAGTGATGCACTTGGCAAGTGTTTTGTGGTCATGTGAGTTTTGGCAGGGCTCTTGTATTGCATCACTGCCAAAATTATTTAAGAGTCAAAGTAATGAGGCAAAAGCAGGACCTCATTCTTCTAGCCAATGGGAGTAGTCAATGCTAACCAGCCAATCACAAGGCACACCTCCAAAAGGGAATGTGCATAGTTAACTCCATGACTCAGAACTCACTAAAAGTATTAATTTTCTATTCCTGTTGGAAGAGGCTTCAGTGTAATTGTTCAATTGCCCCCTAAATGTATCTGGGTCCCATGGTAACATTTTTAATGTAAAATTTAATTTTTTACTCTTCTTATTTTTGTGCCATATCTTTTAGAAGAATGCACATTAATGACTTAAGATTAGTGCATTCTTTTTCCCTCACCACCTCTCAGGTTACTTCTCTTTTATTGTTCCTGCTTCATTCAGAGAATGATACTTTCTTTCTTTTTCTTTTTAATCCTGCAGCTTACCGCCTTTATTTACAATTTCTTCATTTCAATACCTTTCTTCCGCCCTTGACCTCTGATTGAAATTACCAAGCGTCATATATCAGTCATTTCTAACTTATCTCCACATTAATTCCACTCCCTGCTCTCCTTTCTATCCAATATTCATTCTGTATTCTTCAGTGGTCTCTTTCTAATGTTTTAAGCTTAAAATTGTCTATATTTTGCATTTTCCTACTTTTTTTCAACATCAGCAAATGTTGTATCATCCCTGATTATGTTCTGTTCCAATCACAGAAACATTTTAGGTAATTATGCAATTATTACAATTTTATATTTATAAATATTTACATCCCTCCTTGAACCGTCACCTTATCGTGGTGGAGGGGTTTGCGTGTCCCAATGATCCTAGGAGCTATGTTGTCCAGGGCTTTATGCCCCTGGTAGGGCCACCCAAGGCAAACTGGTCCTAGGTGAGGGATGAGACAAAGAACGGTTCCAAACCTCCAATGAAGAATAAAACTGTGGACAACGTTTTCCCTTGCCGGACGCTGGTCACGGGCCCCCTCTGGAGCCAGGCCTGGAGGTGGGGCTCGATGGCGGCGCCTGGTGGCGGGCCTGCACCCATGGGGCTCGGCGGGCACAGCCCAAGAGGTAACGTGGGTCCTCCTCCCATGGGCTCACCACCTATGGGAGGGGCCAAGGAGGTTGGGTGCAGTGTGAGTTGGGTGGTGGCCGGAGGCGGGGACCTTGTCGGTCTGATCCTCGGCTACAGAAACTGGCTCTTGGGACGTGGAATGTCACCTCTCTGAAGGGAAGGAGCCTGAGCTAGTGCGCGAGGTGAGAGGTTCCGGCTAGATATAGTCGGACTCACCTCGACGCACAGCTTGGACTCTGGAACCAATCTCCTTGAGAGGGGCTGGACTCTCTACCACTCTGGAGTTGCCCCGTGAGGCGCCGAGCAGGTGTGGGCATACTTATTGCCCCCGACTTGGAGCCTGTGCATTGGGGTTTACCCCGTGGATGAGAGGGTGGCCTCCTCCGCCGGGTGGGGAAGGGTCCTGACTGTTGTTTGTGCAGTTTGGAGTATCCACCCTTTTTGGAGTCTCTGGAGGGGGTGCTAGAGGGCATACCTTCTGGGGATTCCCTCGTTTTGCTGGGAGACTTCAATGCTCACGTGGGCAATGACAGTGAGACCTGGAAGGGCGTGATTGGGAGGAATGGCCCCCGATCTGAACCCGGCGGTGTTTTGTTATTGGACTTCTGTGCTCGCCACGGATTGTCCATACGAACACCATGTTCAAGCATAAGGGTGTTCATATGTGCACTTGGCACCAGGACACCCTAGGCCTCAGGTCGATGATCGACTTTGTGGTGTGTCGCCGGACTTGCGCCATATGTCTTGGACACTCGGGTGAAGAGAGGGGCGGAGCTGTCAACTGATCACCACCTGGTGGTGAGTTGGCTTCATGGTGGGGAAGATGCCGGTCAGACCTGGTAGGCCCAAACGTGTTGTGAGGGTCTGCTGGGAACGGCTGGCAGAGTCCCCTGTCAGAAGTAGCTTCAACTCCCACCTCGGCAGAACTTCAACCACGCCCCGAGGGAGGTGGGGGACATTGAGTCCGAATGGGCCATGTTCCGTGCCTCTATTGTTGAGGCGGCTGACCGGAGCTGTGGCCGCAAGGTGGTCGGTGCCTGTCGTGGCGGCAATCCCCAACCCGTTGGTGGACACCGCGTGAGGGATGCCGTCAAGCTGAAGAAGGAGTCCTATAGGACTTTTTGTCCTGTGGGTCTCTGGAGGCAGCTGATAGGTACCGCAGGCCAAGCGGAATGTGGCCGGTTGTTGCTGAGGCAAAACTCGGGCATGGGAGGAGTTTGGAGAGGCCATGGAGAAGACTTTGGACGGCTTCGAGGAGATTCTGGTCCACCGTCCGCGCCTCAGGAGGGGAAGCAGTGCAGTGTCAACACTGTATATGGTGGGGATGGTGTGCTGCTGACCTCACTCGGACGTTGTGGGTCGGTGGGGGAGTACTTCAAGACCTCCTCAATCCCACTAACATGCCTTCCAATGAGGAAGCAGAGCCTGGGGACTCTGAGGTGGGCTCTCCCATCTCTGGGACTGAAGTCACCGAGGTGGTCAAAAACTCCTTGGTGGCAGGGCCCGGGGTGGATGAGATACCGAGTTCCTTAAGGCTCTGGATGTTGTAGGACTGTCTTGGTTGACACGCCTCTGCAACATCGCATGGACATCGGGACAGTGCCTCTAAAAGGGGACCGGAGGGTGTGTTCCAACTATAGAGGGATCACACTCCTCAGCCTCCCTGGAAAAGTCTATTCGGGGATTCTGGAGAGGAGGGTCCGCCGGATAGTGAACCTCGGATTCAGGAGGAACAGTGTGGTTTTCGTCCTGGTCGCGGAACAGTGGACCAGCTCTTCACCCTTAGCAGGAGTCCTGAGGGTGCATGGGAGTTTGCCCACCAGTCTACATGTGTTTTGTGGACTTGGAAAAGGCATTCGACCGTGTCCCTCGGGAATCCTGTGGGGGTGCTCGGGAGTATGGGGTACGGACCCCTGATAAGAGCTGTTCGGTCCCTGTACAACCGTGTCAGAGCTTGGTCCGCATTGCCGCAGTAAGTCGAGCCCGTTTCCAGTGAGAGTTGGACTCCGCCAGGGCTGCCCTTTGTCACCGATTCTGTTCAGAACTTTTATGGACAGAATTTCTAAGCGCAGCCAGGGTGTTGAAGGGGTCCGGTTTGATGGACTCAGGATTGGGTCACTGCTTTTTGCAGATGATGTTGTCCTGTTAGCTTCATCAGGCCGTGATCTTCAGCTCTCTGGATCGGTTTGCAGCTGAGTGTGAAGCGGCTGGGATGAGAATCAGCACCTCCAAATCCGAGACCATGGTCCTCAGCCGGAAAAGGGTGGAGTGCCCTCTCAGGGTTGGGGGAGAGATCCTGCCCCAAGTGGAGGAGTTCAAGTATCTCGGGGTCTTGTTCACGAGTGAGGGAAGAATGGAGCGTGAGATTACAGGCGGATCGGTGCGGCATCCGCAGTGATCCGGGCTCTGCATCGGTCTGTCGTGGTGAAAAAAGAGCTGAGCCGTAAGGCAAAGCTCTCAATTTACCAGTCGATCTACGTTCCTACCCTCACCTATGGTCATGAGCTATGGGTAGTGACCGAAAGAACGAGATTGCGAATACAAGCGGCTGAAATGAGTTTCCTCCGCAGGGTGTCTGGGCTTTCCCTTAAAGATAGGGTGAGAAGCTCAGTCATCCGGGAGGGGCTCAGAGTAGAGCGCTGCTCCTCCGCATCGAGAGGAGTCAGATGAGGTGGCTCGGGCATCTGATCAGGATGCCTCCTGGACGCCTCCCCGGTGAGGTGTACCGGGCACGTCCAACCGGGAGGAGGCCCCGGGGAAGACCCAGGACACGCTGGAGGGACTATGTCTCTCGGCTGGCCTGGGAACGCCTTGGGATTCTCCTGGAAGAGCTGGAAGAAGTGGCCGGGAGAGGGAAGTCTGGGCTTCTCTACTTAAGCTGCTACCCCCGCGACCCGACCTTGGATAAGCGGAAGAGGATGGATGGATGGATGGAATATTTACATTTTTTATATTACAATTACTATCTTTATGCCTTTGTTGTACCATGATGTAGGTGAGGTCCATCATTATATTGCCACTATTTATCTAGATGTATGAATCTTCCCTTGTTTAGGCAGCATGATTGTTTTCACCAACTGATTCTCTCCTATAGAGTTGTACAGGATTTGTTATTTTCATTGGTATCTCCCAATCCATTATAACTGCTACAGGTCTCAGACTTTCTCCACCTTCTAACATATTATAAATTACATAGCAACAAACGTATTATGAATGTTGATACTTAGTACATTTTTACTTTCTCGTATACGAGGTATAGGGAAAGTATTATAATCGCCCAAAAATTTGACCTCGAGATTTTGATGACTCTTGACGTTTTAGACCTCTCCGAGTCCGAAAATACCATTTTTGGAATTATGTCTGTGTGGGGGTGTGTGTGTATAACCACAATAACCTGAGTACGCTTTCAGTTAGGTCAACCAAATTTTGAATACAAGTATTAGGTATAAAACATAGGTTTCTATTAATGTTTGAGCTATTTCCGCTAACCAGAAGTGGTACTTTTATATTTGTGCAGCTGCAGAGTCTGATTTATTCAACTTTATTTTTATAATAATTGTTCAATATATTATTACTTTGATTTGATTTGCTGTTGATGGCTCTTTAATGTACATAATATAAAAATATAATCATTGTCTTGTGGTTTACTCCTCAAATATCCATCCGCACATCTGAGTATACAAGAAAGTCTAAGAGAGGCCACTCACAAATTTTTTTTCTTGAGCTTAATACATATTTGGGACCAGTTAATTTTTATTTACTTAGTTTGTCTTTCTTTTTATTAGCTTTGTTTTGGTTTTGAGCTTATTATTTTTTTCATGCTCTAAAATTACCACAACACCACGTTGTACTGTCATTTTGTGCACTCATGGTCATACTGGCTTATTGGCAGGGGCCATGGCCCTGAAAGTCGTGTACCTTGATGTAAGTGAATACAGAAGTGACACAGTAATTTTAAACTAATTTTGTGATCTTGGTTTCCATCTAACGGATAAAAACTAACCTACTGTAGAAGACTTTTTTTTGTAGATTAGTAACAGTTTCAGTCTTCTGCCACTTGATTTTGACTTTTGCCGACCTTTGCCTTGAAAGAATTACATTGAAGTTGAAGATTAACCTCTCCCATATGGGCACAGCCATTAGCCATTTCTTGCACATTCTTACAGCTTGTTGAGATTTCCTAGTATCTGCTCAAGATTTACTCCTTACATAATAAGATCCAACTTTCCACTAAGAGGTAATTAATTGGTTTACTTGCCCCATTAAAAGATGTGTCTAGCACACAGTACCAGGTCAATCAATGACAGGAACAGATGTCCTAGTAGAGTTTGTACCTGACATTGATAATTTTATTATTAAATAGTGTGGCATTATGCTTAATTTATGTGAGCCTCATTTGTACTTTACAGACGGAACTAAGTGAAGAGTTTTAATATTCTCCATTGGGACTGTACAGAGACTGTCTTTCATTTGCTTGTATTACTGCTTACTTTAGTCAAGGCAGGGTTTAAATTCAATAGGAAACTATGTTTTAGCTTTATATCAAGGAAATTAGCCAACCATCACATATTTATCAGTATCTCAAGCCCTAAAACTGTAATAAATGAACATTGTTTAGTTGATGCTGCTGCCTGTATGGTGTGTTTAGACTGAAGGCTGGTTCATCTTGCAGCTTACTCAGCAGTACACCATCCCCTAAATGAGGCCTCCTACATTCATTTGATGTGAAGTAACAACTGCATTGTCTTCAAAGCCATATTAACAGCATCATAGGTCCTCTATGTGGGAACATTGTGGGTCCCTATGCACCTGTGGCCCCCAGTGCCCATTGGGTCCATACTTTAAGACAGCCCTGATTGCCTTTTTAATTGTAAGATTAACTGTCTTTTAGCCAGAATCAGTAGCTTTCCAGCCTATCATTTTTAAAATCCCGCAAAGCTAAGTCAGGGCTGTTTTTAACATGGTAACAGGGTTTCCTGTGTGCTGACAACTCCAAACAAATGTAAATGCAGATTTCTCTTTTTGTTATGTTTCATGATTGTTGTGTGTTTACTGAAGTGTATTCAGGTTAGCTACTCCTGCTGACTCAGGCAGTATTGACATGTCATAAATCGCTACTGAATGAAAATGTTGTGTTATAGATACGGATGTCAATTTGAAAACAACACTAAATCACCCTAACAGCATTACGGTTCAGGTCAGGCTGGGGAGCAGGCACAGGTACAGCATGTTGCCCATTTACCACACGACAAAACACCTTGGGATTCTGGTTGGCAACCTGTGGTCCATTCCCACCCTCCAGAAATGACCATCTATCTGCCACAGCCAGGTGCTACGTTGGTGTCCCCTTGGCCTGGTCCAGCTGCTTGGTGCCACCAATGCAGCAGTGCAGGGATCTAAGGTCTAAAATAAGTACATGTGAAAGGTGCTATAAAAATAAAATATATTACTATTATTACTTTGCACTCATCAGCACTGCTGTTGATGCTGAACCTTGGATAGTGTGTGGTTTGCTGTTCCATAATTCCTAGCTAGAATATCTCAGAAGAAAAAATAAACTATGCCCTATTTATTTTCTTAATTTTTTTTTTTAAACCAGAAGTCAGTTAAAAATAACAAACTAATGAATTCTCAATACCGATGCTAAAGAATTTGGTAAAATTAGCAACACCTACCGATAACTTGTGCTGAGAAGACTGTAATTTTATTAACCTTTGTTCTTTTGTCAAACTAAAATTAATAACCACCTACCATCTACATGCTGCAGTGACACCAGATCCATATTTTGCTCCTTCTATATAAATGCTGGCCATCATAGTAGTGTACAGTGACATGGGGAGAGGTGGGGCTTTCAGTCCCAGATGCACACACAGCCCCCCAATGAATGTAATAGCGTTACTAGAACATGCTGGAAACCCCCTCCACTCCACTCTTCAAAGTTATATACAAGTATGCAAAACCCCGAGGGTGATCACCCACACCACCCACCCAATATTATAAAAATGTGTAACACAATCAAAGAGGGACCTGAGACTTTTATCCCTTCAATCTTAAAAATACCCCTGGTAGTGTGCACCAGTTATCTCTACTGCTTCATGCATCCAAGGTTCATATTGCACATCTGGCCATAATCATTCTCCCAGTATCGATGTGGATTCTGTTCCCACTTTTCTAAAGATGTTTGATATAATGCTGAGTGGGAGTTGTTGTCTACCGTGAGCTCAATACTGAAGGGACAGGCTTTGACTCCACATGACCTTGAATTGGACTAAGTAGGTCTGAGAGTGTTACGTTTATAAGTGGTAAACTCATCTTTGTAACATCTTCAAACTATCAAGCACATCTGATTTATTATGGAAAATCTGCTTTAATATGATATTACTTTCTGATTTAGAGTACGAAATCACATTTTCTTTCCTCATGAGCTATGAAAGTCTATGTTGATGAAAAGTTCTTCAACTTTGGCAGTCAAGTTGTTTATCTTCCCTGATTTTCTCAACAATTGATGATAATAATAATAATAATAATAATACATTTCATATATGCTCAAAGTGCTTCACATCAATTAAGAATGAACAATGGGGCATACAACATTAGATACAAATAATTTCCACATAAAACACTAAATAAAGATAAATACAGGAAACACAACAAAAAAAAAAAAAAACACAAAATGCTCCAAGAAAGCCCCGAAAAAACAATGTCATTTATAATATAAATACAAACCATCTTGAGTATCTGCACAAAAAGGGTAAAACTGAAAGAACCTTAAGTTAAATGCCTTCCAAAACCAATGAGTTTAAGTTGTTTTTTAAAAGAATGAATTTATTCAGCAGATCTTATTTGTTTAGAGAGTCGTTTGAAGGTCTGAGTGCTGTAGAGCTAGAGGCTCCATCACCCACAGAGCACATATTAGTTTAGCGCACAATGAGTTTGCCAGAATAGGTGGATCTTAGTGGGCAGATAGGAATGAACAGTGATGGAGGATGTTTCTGAGGTCGCCTGGTTCAGGTCTGTGTAAGGACTCTTGCAGCAGAGTGTTGGACCAACTGGAGCTGTTATAAAAGATTAGAAAGGGGGATCTGCCAGTAGTGAGTAACGGTAGCCAATGAGGGATGTTGAAAAAACAGGGACACGTTTCTCAGCATTAGGAAAGCAGAGGAATGAATGAAAATGGCATATGTCATGGTGCTGGATGCAAGCAAATTTCTTAATGTGGTTTATGTGGGTAGAATAAGAAAGGGGAGGAATCAAAAATGACACCCAGATTCCAAGCAGAAGAAAAAGGTCTAATGACATCTTCACCAAGAGTGATTGAAAAGGAGCTAATTTTTTTAAGATGAGCTTTAGTGTCAAGGAGGTTTTGTTGCAGTATAATTTATGTTACAATCGTTTTTTTTATTTTACGGAGACAAGTTGTGAACTGAGAAAAGGTTGAACTTTCACTTTTAACACCGAAATGTATCCGAGTATCATCCACATAAAATGATAACCGATTTTCCAAAGCTATGAATAGTATGACCAGTGGGAAGCATATTGATACAGAACGGCAGAAACTACGGACAGAGCCTTAAGGAACTCCTTGTGTGACTGGCACTGAGCTGGACCCTGCTATTGCCAAGACCAACAATTTCTTACCTATCAGTCAGATAGGATTTGAACCACTGGAGGGCACTGCTAGAGATACCCAGAATGTTCTCCATTCTGGCCAGTAGACTATCACATGCTGCACTTAGAATTAACAGAATTAATATACTGATTTACAGAGTGATATGTTTTTCTTTAATAATTAGCAACTAATTTAAATCCAGTAGACTCACCCTTTATAAAAAGCATTTGCATTTTTATTTATAAGGAGAAACTCTGACAATGCTTGTATAACTGCTTCAGTACGTAATCTGTGGTTCTACACGTAATGGCTGGGATACTTTTAAGCATAAGTAAATAAACACCTCGTTCTCAAACGATCTCAACACAGTTACAAAAGTAATAATAATACTGGTGTTCAGATGATAACGGTAAATCGATATCGATAACATCATGGACTGTTCATAAAGAGCGGGGCTTTCGTTTTTTCCCAGAATGCCATGAAAGTGAATTTACATAATCGAGCCACACGGCTCAGCAGCTCACCTTCGTTTACGCTGATTCGATTAGCTGTTACACCTTAATACTGTGGTGCTGCAGAAGGGTGATTGCCTCTACATCAAGAAGACCAAATGAAGGAAATCGTCATTTGAAATCGTGCAGCATTCCCGGGAGCATTTAGAATCAGTGCAGTGCTGAGATTGTGTCAGAGGCGGACTGGGTATTGAAGTAGTTCAAGAGAACAAAGTGTGAACTAGTAAAGGGGGCTGGAGTGGATCGACGAAGACTCAAAAGGCTATCGAGGGACACAGCAAAGGAAAGGATGGGCGATTGGATGAGAGGCGCATAGTGAGAGACACTGCTTTGGGCGCGAGTGCGAGAGAAGGAGCGATCGAGGGGTCGCGAAGGTGCTTACCACAATTTCGGTCAGGGCGCATCGCTTGGCTTCCTTTCCCGTTGTCATCAGGTATGTCTGATCTGATTTAATATGGTGGAAGATGATAACTTTATTATAATCTTATAACACGAACCAGTATAGTTGTGGAATACAGATGTGTATAATTAATAAAGTCATGATTAGGTACAACTGGCAGTTTAAGTAACTTTAATACGCTCTTACTTTAACTAACTGGAAACCCTGTTATGAAAAGTTGCACCAGTGATAGTATGCAGTGACACAGTTAGAGTTAGGAGAATATATAGAAAACTGTCAGAGATTCCAGCCGATTATGTGCGGTGGTGTATGAATTCATTCACGTACGTGGAGTACAAAGAAATTGATCGGCTTTGCTCGATCTACTTAAATCGTTTATTATCCAGCACTCTGAGTGCTTATTTTACTAAATACAAATCTATAATGAAGGCGAGCCTTACTCGACAAAATAAGTTATCAGAAAACACCTAGTTTCTTGTAGGTGCGTCATACGTTTCATAAAGCAGCCGGTGCTCCAGTGGTGTATTGGAGCTCCGCCCTGGGTTGGTTTGCCCCTTACTTTCAGCTGCTGACAGGACCGGCTGCGGTTCACCGCGACAATTTAGTTAAAGTAGGTTCACTGGATAGATGAACATACACTCTATGAAACCTAAGTCTGCTGCTCCTCCCGGTCAGAGTATGTAAATAGCCGAGATACCAGTTGCAGATAACAATCCCCACTGAACGATTAATTTTGCTACCTGCGGCACTGAGATCATGGAACGATGGGAGTGCAGACTTGAATGGAATCAACATCACTACTGATCTTGGGGAAAACCTTACAGAAGAAACCTGTTTAGCCCTGGCAACAGTATGCCCTCTAGACTGAAGATGATAAAGGGATTTGAAATACACAACAAAAATGAGTCGCCATCTGGCAAGTGGTGCCTCGCTGAAGCCGATCCGTCCGCAAGTTTTATTTGCACGTAGGTGTTTGCCTGGAATAGACTTGCGCCCTGTTGTGGTTGGTTTCTTCTTCTCCCCAAGACCCACAGAATGCGCCATCACAACACGCTTTGCAAAGTGAGGAATGCTACACTTTAAAATAATAGCGTAAAATACAAAAGTACTCAAAAAACTTTAATCCGTTTCAGTAGGAATACATTGAAATGTTTTCTTTTGCAACCCGTCATGATTTTGAATGAAAATTCTCTTTGTGTAATGTTTATCAACGAGAATCATATAAACATCTTAAATTATCATTTAATATTTTAGGGAGATTATTCCTTATCCTTTGGACTTGAATTTCCCTTCTTGATGTGAGCAACATTTTTTATAATCTTCTCCAAAATGTGCCATCATATCCATCCATCAGTTTTCAAAAATACATAATCCAATTCAGGGTTGCAAAACAGTTAATTATATTAATGTGTGTTTTGGCTCCTAAGTAAGTATTGCTTAATATTTTCTGTAGAAGGATTTAAACTTCTTTCTTTCTTTCTTTCTTTCTTTCTTTCTTATTTCTCTTAATTACAGATGTTTCAGATTTAAGATTTAAATGTTACAAATGTTTCAGATTTAATTGCTGTACACTGTAAAAAAAGTATTTTTTTACAGAAAAACATGTCACAGTTTACAATATTTTAATGTTCTTCAATATAACTGATATCTTCTTGTATAAAAACAGTACTTACGTGCAATTTAACATTTTCTTTGTTATTTAACAGATTTTTGTCCATCAATACAAAGAGATCCCCTTTTTTTAAAGAAAATATTAGTTTTCCATCTGTAAATTTAGTTTAGCTTGTCAATTCAACTAGTATTACAGAATAAACCTATTCAAACAATAAACTAAAAAAATACAGTAAAAAGTTCAGCAGCAGTGGGTGCCAACCAAAAACCTTAAAATGACCATTATTTTCTGTTTTAAAAATATATACCCTCAAAGTGACAGTAATTTCTGTTACATCATTAAGGGGCAAACGATTGTTAGTTCACTGATACAATTTGTATTCTCAAGGTAAATGTCTGCTAAAAAACATGTTTTTCAAATATTAAAATGTTTTAGTTACTTCAATTCAGTACTGAAAACCTAAAAGAATAAAAGAATGCAGATACTTCATAAAAATAGCACTTAGGTGATCTCATTATCACCCATGTGAATCATTTTGCCAGACTTCAGGGAATAAAAGGTTCTTCTTTACAAGTGAGTTTGTGTTTGCAGAATTTTCATATTGGGTTTCAAGTTTGTCTTCACCTCAGTTAATTCCTGGCCAATTCCACATGATTCCAAATCGATGATTAGAAAACGTAAGGTGAAACTGGCCAATCTTGTCACTATAACAGTGTAATAAAAATGAAAAGTTTTAAATGAGCATGTATCAATTTCAGTGACATGCATGATATTTTTTTTAAATGAAAAATGTTTAGAATTTGTCTTGGCAAAAGTAATAAAAATAGTATGTAATACATTAAAACGTGTTTATGTGTCTACTTTAACATTAAAGATAAGTACTTCATATGAAAAAAAAAGTAGTAGTAGTGCTGCTACTAGAAAACATATGACAGGGTGCCTCGAGTGGAGCTGTGGTATTGTATGTGGAAGTCGGGAGTGGCAGAGAAGTATGTAAGAATTGTACAGGATATGTACGAGGGAAGTGTGACTGTGGAGAGGTCTGCGGTAGGAGTGACGAATGCATTCAACATGGAGCTGGGAATACATTAGGGATCGACTCTGAGCCCTTTCTTATTTGCAATGGTGATGGACAGGTTGACAGATGAGATTAGACAGGAGTCCCCGTGGACTATGATGTTTGCTGATGACATTGTGATCTGTAGCGATAGTAGGGAGCAGGATGAGGAGATCCTGGAGAGGTGGAGATATGCTCTAGAGACGAGAGGAATGAAGGTCAACAGGAACAAGACAATACATGTGTATAAATCAGGGGAGGTCAGTGTAATGGTGGGGATGCAAGGAGTAAAGTTGGCGAAGGTGGATGAGGTTAAATACTTGAGATCAACAGTACAGAGTAATGGGGACTGTGGAAGAGAGGTGATAAAGAGAGTGAAGGCAGGGTGAGAGAATGGAGAAGAGTGTCAGGAGTAATTTGTGACAGATGGTTACCAGCATGAGTGAAAGGGAAGGTCTACAGGACGGTAGTGAGCTATGTTATATTGGTTGGAGATGGTGGCACTGACCAGAAAGCAGGAGACAGAGCTGGAGGTGACAGAGTTAAAGATGTTGAAAGGATGGACAGAGGACATTAGAAGGTTGGACGGTTGGGAAACAAATTCAGAGAGGCGAGATTACGTTGATTTGGACATGTGCAGAGGAGAGATGCTGAGTATATTGGGAGAAGGATGATAAAGATAGAGCTGCCAGGAGAGAAGAAAAGATGAAGACCTAAGAGAAGGTATATGGATGTGTTGAGAGAGGACATGAAGGTGGTGGGTGTGACAGAGCAAGAGGTAGAGGACAGGAAGATATGAAAAAAGCTGATCCGCTGTGGCAACCCTTAATGGGAGCAGCCGAAAGAAGAAGTAGAAGTAGTGGTGTTGCTGCCATGCAATGTGGAGACTAGAGTTCGTGTCCTGGGTGTTTCCTGCAGAGTTTGTATGTCCGCGTGGATTTCCTCCAGGTGCTCTTCCTTGTACCCAATGCTTGCTAGGATAGGCTCCAAGTTTCCTGCTTAAGGTAAATGGGTTCGGAAAATGGATGGTTAGAAAAAATAAAGAGCATTCCAAATAATTTTTACAATTTTTGGTAGTAATGTTACATGTTTATAACTTCTTTTTATCTATATAAATATTTTGAACTATGAATAGGCTCTGCAATTATAAATGTGTTTTTAATATATTACATAAATGTATTATACATTTATATTAACCAACTGATATTTTACTAAAGATCTGCATTTTTTTAAGATTTCAACACTAATTGAAATAGGTAAAACTTTTAATTATGTGAACAACACATTTTTTGTAACAGACATTTATCGTGTTAATACAAGGAGTATCTGTGAATAGATAGATAGATACATTATTAATCCCAAGGGGAAATTCACATACTCCAGCAGCAGCATACTGATAAAAGACATTAAATTAAAGAGTGATAAAAATGTAGGTAAAACGGACAATAACTTTGTATGATGTTAACGTTCCCCCCGGGGTGGAATTGAAGAGTCGCATAGCGTGAGGAAGGAACGATCTCCTCAGTCTGTCACTGAAGCTACTTCCTCTGTCTGGAGATGATACTGTTCAGTGGATGCAGTGGATTCTCCATGATTGACAGGAGCCTGCTCAGTGCCCGTTGCTCTGCCACGGATGTCAAACTGTCCAGGGGCCTCATGTATAACGATGTGCGTAGAATTCCACTATAACATGGCATAAGCACAAAAGGCGAAATGTGCTTACGCACAGAAAAATACAGATGCAGGAATCTGTGCGTACTCCAACTTCCACGTTCTTCCACTACATAAATCCCGATCAGCGTGAAAAGTAACGCTCGTGCACGCGCTTTATGTAATGCCCCAACTTCTCCCAGAATTACGCCTCTTTGAATATGCAAAATAATATAAATCGCCCTTAAGCGCAGCCTTCTGTGAAAAGACAATGGGAAAAGCACGGGGGAAATATAAGAATTTCAGCGAATACCAAGTGGAGGCAAAGGAAAAACATACTATTTGTTTAATTAAACCGTGGTATAATCAACAAAAGGAAGTTGATCGAGTGACATAGCGTGTTGGAGAAACTTGAAAACTCACGTTCACAAAATCGCACAGTGCCGGAAATAAAAAAGAAGTCACATATCAAAGTCGCCTTGAAAAGGCGAGTTGTAGCCCACTGTCCGAGTGTCATATGAAAGCTTATTAGGGTACAGAGAAAAAAAGGCACACAGTGGGGAAAAAGCACAAAATGTCAACTTCAATCTCAAAATTTCCACTTTAATCACGTAGTTTATTTTGCCATTAAAAAAGAACATCATAAACTTCATCTTAAAATCGTTTAATTAACCAGTTTCTCAAATCACATTGTAATTAAAGTATAGAACGTTAAATGCTTTGTTTTGTATGTGATCTTCTATGTGCTCTATGTCCGTGAATCACTACGTGCTTCTTAAACCGGTTCTCTTCCTCTGACAGGACACAGAATCCATTACATTCATGATATTGCAGCTCTCTGAATACAGTAACTAAAATACTGAGATGTACACGTGATATTATTTTCATGATGATAGTTAAAGCATGTTATTAAACATGGGTTTCACGGTGCAGTGATTGTGTGCGACCTTCGATGAAATTATTTATTGCAGCAGTACTCATGGGCGGCTCTATGTCCAATAGAGAAAGGCCAATGTCAATATGGTATATTATGCACGGTGAATGGCCACATCCGTTGCGGACACTGCATAGCCGCCTCGTGCTCATGACACAAGCGTTTGACTTTTGTTGAAATTTGCCGCTGCGTTTTTAGCTCTGTCGTTATTTTCTCTTTCTGTTTTATATTCAATACTAGCAAAATACCCGCGCTTCGCAGCGAAGTAGTGTGTTAAAGAAGTAATGAAAAAGAAAAGGAAACATTTTAATAATAACGTAACATGATTGACATTGTCATTGTCATATATATATATATATATCTATACTAATAAAAGGCAAAGCCCTCACTCACTCACTCACTCACTCACTCACTCACTCACTCACTCACTCACTCACTCACTCACTCATCACTAATTCTCCAACTTCCCGTGTAGGTAGAAGGCTGAAATTTGGCAGGCTGATTCCTTACAGCTTACTTACAAAAGTTGGGCAGGTTTCATTTTGAAATTCTACACCTAATGGTCATAACTGGAAGGTATTTTTCTCCATTAACTGTAATGGAGTT
This sequence comes from Polypterus senegalus, assembly GCF_016835505.1. Lineage (NCBI taxonomy): Eukaryota > Metazoa > Chordata > Cladistia > Polypteriformes > Polypteridae > Polypterus > Polypterus senegalus. Next base: position 35,321,743 of record NC_053167.1, read on the forward strand.
GAGCTGGAATGACGTGGGGGGGCGGAGTTTCATGTGACATCATCACGCCTCCCACGTAATCACGTGAACTGACTGTCAACGCAGTGCATAGAAAACCAGGAAGACCTCCAGAAAGCGCTTAAGAAAACATGCATTTTATAATTGAGAAGGCAGCGAAACAATAAGAAGTGAGCGAGTGACATATACTACCATATTCATGAGTGTTGCCAGCTCGGAAAGAAAGCAAGGTGTAAACCTAAACTTTAAATTAAGTTCATAGACAGGCTACCGCTGGCGTTTCACATGCCCACAGGTAATGCGGGATACAAGTTTAATGAGAGGACGCAGGATATAAACGAGAGTTTTGATCACTTTGTAACTAAGTTAAAATTGTAGGTGAAGGGGTGTGCTTATGCAAATTCCGAGACTGTGTTTGTGGGGATTGACAGTTAAGGCGGGTGGGGAGTCACGTCATCATCTCCCCTCCCACCTCATTTTGCTCTGAGCTGAGCTCATGCTACGCTGTCTTCCGAAGCAACTTCGTCAGACTGCCACCAAATACTCACAGAAAAATCCACAAGTTAATACACACGCTATCTCTAGAGTTTCTCCACACTGAATCCTCCAGGCACTACTTACAAAAGGTTACATTGACAATCGTGTTACGTTATTTTTAAAATCTTTCCTTTTCTTAGCACAAGCACAGCTGAGAAGCTTTGATGCATGTGCTCCATAACGTTAAAAAATAATGCATTTAATCACACTTTGCATTACAAGCAAAGGTGAGCTTTTGTCAATGCATGATTTCCTGGTACACGATTACATTGATCAGCATCACGATTCATTTTACCCTCGCACCACCTTAGTTTGAGAAGAAGTATGAAAAATATGAGGTTAACACAGAAAAACAGATCACCAATCCAACCTTTATGAATAATCGATTCGCCATCAATAATTGTTTTGGTAAAGCCATCCTCCTTCCATTTTATAATTTTTCCCGCCACTAGCCATGATTAAATGAGCGGTAAATAAAGTAAGAGCAAAGCGAGGGTGACTTATTTAGGCAGGCATATATATGACAGCAACACTCATGACAATGTCAATCATGTTACGTTATTATTAAAATGTTTCCTTTTCTTTTCATTACTTCTTTAACACACTACTTCTCGCTCAGTAGGCGCTGGTATTTTGCTATATATATATATATATATATATGAATGACCTCCAAAGAGCGCTGAGACTTTTGATATCATGAACGTGTCTGCAAACTGGGGTCTCCTGCCCAGCAAAAGTCGAGCAGCCAGCGCGTGCGCATAGCTGTGCCGGCCTTTGAGACGCTGACTGCGCTTCTGCCTTAAGTCAAAGTGAGCACTTTTAATTTTTTTCATCCTCCCCCTGCGCTATAGCCCAGACAAGTGCAAACACGGGACCCCTTTTCTACACCACGGCAAAATAATATTAAGGCGATTCACACTTTCTTTTGCACGTTTACGATTATCAGGTCATCACCTCGAATTATTAAGACACGCACACGAGTGCAGGACTGACAGTGCCATCACAGCCGATTAATGGCGGGACATCTCACCAGTCTACACAAGACCCACCGCGACTGTCCCCAAAAGGCGATCATAACGTCAGCGAACACATCTCTCTATACTATATAAAAGAAAAGGCAACTTTCCTTTCTTTACACCTTTTTTCTTTTATGCCAAACCAAAGCCTTTCTCTCTTAACACTGCAGAGGACACAAAACTAATTTTCTTTAAATACCGGTAAGGCACATTACCAGAGGCACAAATTTGAACGTTCACATAGAAAATGTAATTTCAATGTACCTGTACTTCTTAAAACGTTAATGTTTTACTGTTTAATAACTTATAGACTTTATTTTATTATTTTTCCCTTGCACTCAGTGACCAAACCTATACACACACATATAGACACATACAAACATACACACAAGTATATGTATGTGTATGTATGTATGTGTGTGTATATATGATGTAGATAGGTATGTATGTATATATATATATATATATGTGTGTATATGTAGATATGTATATAGATATGTAGATATGAAGATATGTATGTGTATATATATATATATGTATGTATGTATGTATGTACTGTATGTATGTGTGTGTGTGTGTGTGTGTGTATATATATATATATATGACAGCAGCAATCCAAGCTGTGAGAAAACAGTAAAAAGGAGGCGTGTCAGACGTCGTGGTACATTTTCTGATGCAGCTGCCGAAAACAACTTCGTGACGCTGCCTCCAAATACACAAAACAATTACTTTGACAATCATGTTACATTATTTTTAAAATGTTTCCTTTTCTTTTTCATAACTTTTTTAACACATGACATCGCTGTGAAGCGCGGGTATTTTGCTATATATATATATATATCACAGCGATACTCATAACAGTGACAAAACAATTACATTGACAATCATGTTACGTTATTTTCAAAATGTTTCCTTTTCTTTCTCTTTTCTTCTTTAACACACTACTTCTCCGCTGCCAAGCGCGGGTATATATATATAGATAGATAGAGATATATATATATAGATAGATATGAGAACAACATATATACATATATATATATATATATAGATACATAGATATATATATATATAGATAGAGAGATGAGAACAACACTCATATCAATGACAAAACAATTACATTAACAACCATGTTACGTTATTTTTAAATTTTTCCTTTTCTTTTTTTTACCTTCTTTAACACACTACTTCTCCGCTGAAGCCGGTATTCTGCTTATATATATATATACACTAGCAGAATACCGCGCTCGCAATAGTAGTTGTTAAAGATATGAAAAAAAAAAACATTTTAAAAATAAAGTAAGATGATTGTTAATGTAATTTTTATGTCATTGATATGAGTGTTGCTGGCATATCCTATCTATCTATCTATCTATCTATCTATCTATCTATCTATCTATCTATATATTTATATATGTACACACAGACACACACATATATAAACATATATATATACATCATATATATATATACATATACATACATATATACATATACACATATACAAATATAGACATATATATACATATATACACATATATATACACACATACATATATATATACATATATACACATATACATATCTACATATTGTGGAAACCGTACCCCCAACACAGTCAGACCGACACCAGGATGTATAAAACACGCTATTTATTTTTCCTTTACTGCACCACAATGCCTTCTCTCATCAACTCTTTCCTTTCTTCTTCTTTCACCAACTCTTTCCTTTCTTCTTCTTCTTTCTTTCTCTCTCTTTCTCTTGGACCTCCTCCTCCTCCTCCTCCTCCTCCTCACAAGCTTCGTCTCCTTCCTCCCAACTCTGGCTCTCCGTCTGGAAGGAGGCGGCTCCTTTTATCAGGACCCGGATGAGTCCCAGGTGCTCCCCTTGTCGTCACTTCCTGGTGTGGCGGAAGTGTCAGGAAAGCCCCTGGAAGCACTCCGGGTCGTCTTAGAACCGTTTCCGGGAGCACTTCCTGGTATGGCGGAAATGTTGCCCTCCAGGACTCCCCAACTGACCGGGCACCCCTGGCGGTGGCCACATCCTCCACGGGCATCCCAGCTCCGTCTCTGTGGCCCCCAAATAGACCCGGGCGGCTGCCCTCTCATGGCTGAGGAGAAGTATTGTCCCCGTTGGGGACTGTCCAGGCGTCCCGGCCGGGCAGTGTCCCCGTACATCTCTGACAATATATACTGTATATACACATATATATATATACAAATCTACATATATATATCTACATATATATATTAGGGGTGGGACTCGATTAAAAAAATGAATCCAATTAATTAGAGGCTGTGTAAGAATTAATCTTGATTAATCCTATGAAATCGCACACGTAAATTTGCCCCAAATCGCAAATGTTTTTTTTTAATTTAAAAGGGTTTTAGTGGGCGACAGAATCAAATAATAGACATGGACATAAATATTGTAAACTCATGCTGTTTTAATTTCTGAAAAAAAAAAAAAGCTTTTAAACTGCATTTGAATTCAAAACAGAAACAAAAATATCATCCCTGGTTAAAATTGGGCAGACTTAAAAATAAAGTGGTATTTTAAGTACTTTAAGTACATTTTCAGAATAGTATTGTCTTTAAATAATAATAACCAAAATTTCAACATAAAGTGCAGTTTTCTTCTTAAAAAAATAAGTCAGAAACATAAAAGGTAATTTGACCAGCTTACTCTTTAAACTCTGAGTAATATTAGCCAAAATTATTTTGTACATTAGGCTAAAACAGTGTGATTATTGAACATTTTGTAATTAGATGTAATTAGAATTACTAACGGTCACGGAAGTCCAATGATCCCCAGTAAGAGCCACAAAGTCCGCTTTCTGTAATGCATCTAATTTTGCTTGCTTTTCAGTGTGCACAAAACCATGCTTTTATCAAGGCTTCCGTCAGGTAGTCTTTTGAAATGAAATTTTCCTCCGATCAGTCGTAGGAACGCACTTTATTCCGACTCTAACATTTTTGTAGCTCTGATGTGTGCATCAATGTAATCGATGTACCAGGAAATCATGCATTGACAAAAGTTCCCCTTTGCTTAGAATTGAAAGTGTGATTAAATGCGTGCACTGCATGCACAGGTTTTTTTTTTTACACTGTCTTCCTTTAGCGGGACATTGACTTTTTCCACCGTGTGCTTTGTTTCCGCAGTAGCTGCACTTATGAATATGCTTGTATGTATCAGACGCTTCATATTTTTTTGCTGCCTTCTCAATTGTGTAATTCGGTTTTTGTTCAGCACTCTTTGGAACTGTTGCTTTTTGTCTGTGCACTGCGTCAGTTCATGTGAGCCGCTTGGTGTTCTTGCATCGAAGATTCCCAGCTGTGCTGGTACCATCTCGTGTGATGTCCACCGCTGTATGTTATGTTAGCTAAGACCCGGCACTTAAAAGTTTCTTTCGCAGTTTTGCTCAGTTTGTGCCAAACACCACCCTGACCATCTCATCTTCCTCTGCATAAGCACAGTCCTTCACCCGTGAATATTTAGTGGGAGTGTTTCTATTGGATTGCCGCTGACGGACGGCCTCATATGGGCAGGCACTAAATTACAAACACCAGCGGCAGCCTGTCTATGAACTTAGTTTAAACTTTAGGGTTACACCGTGCTTTGTTTCCGAAGTAGCAGCATTCATGAATATGGTTGTATGTGTCAGTCGCTCGCTTCTTATTGTTTCGCTGCCTTCTCAATTATATAATGCATGTTTTCTTCAGCGCTTTTTTGAGCTCTTCCTGGTTTTCTACGTACTGCGTTGATAGTTAGTTCACGTGATTACGTGGGAGGCGTGATGATGTCACATGAAACTCCGCCCCCCAAAGCCATCCAGCTCAACTCCATTACAGTATATGGAGAAAAATAGCTTCCAGTTATGACCATTACACGTAGAATTTCGAAATGAAACCTGCCCAACTTTTGTAAGGAAGCTGTACGGAATGAGCCTGCCAAATTTCAGCCTTCTACCTACACGGAAAGTTGGACAATTAGTGATGAGTCAGTGAATGAGTGAGTGAGGGCTTTGCCTTTTATTAGTATACTAGCAAAATACCCGCGCTTCGCAGCGGAGAAGTAGTGTGTTAAAGAAGCAATGAAAAAGAAAAGGAAACTTTTTGAAAATAACGTAACATGATTGTCAAGGTAATTGTTTTGTCACTGTTGTGAGTGATGAGTGTTGCTGTCATATATATATATATTTACACACACATAAACATATATATATACATATCTATACATATACACATATATATACACACACACATATATACATACACACACATATATACACACAAATACATATATATATATATATACATACACACACACATATATAAACATATATACATATACATACATATCTACATATATACACACACACAGCTATTTCGTATCAGTGCAATACGCTGCTTGTTAAAACGGATAACTCCCGCTCTTACGTGCAAGTCTGCGTGGATATTATGAACTATCGTATTTGTTCAAGTTCTACTTAAATTTTAAATAGAAGGAATTTTTATTTAGTCGACAGAAATATCTTTGATAGGAATGGTAAAAATAGACAGGAATATTATTCGTGAATAAATCAACTCAAATCTTAAACAACTTATAATATTTTGCTCTCCATAAAAATATACCCTGTCAAAATTATACAAATTCAAATATGAACATGCTGCATAACAAAACCTGGAAATATAAATAAAATGTGTTCCTTTCAGCAATAACAAATCAAATCATTCAGTTGTCTTTGCTCTTATGTCATTTTAGAGCTGGACGCCTGGCATCTTTTTTTGGCAACAGGTTCGTTTCTGTTTGGTGTGAGGTTCTGTGTTGTGGAGATTCTCAGGATGGATTGCAGGTGCTCATCAGTGAGGCGACTCCTGTGTGCTGTTTTGTTAGTCTTTATCACTGAGAAGAGCTTCTCACACAGATATGTGCTACCAAACATGCACAAGGTTCGAGCCGCATGTAGACGGACTTTTTTTGTTCTTCAAAGTCACCAAAGCGCCATGCAAACTCAGTGCGCTCAGTTTATCAGCAAAGTGCGTATTTGGGAACACCGTAGTGACGACTTGGTTTAACATTACTTGGCAACAGGGAAAGTGGGGCAAGTTGCACTGGTGCATTTGTGTCTCCCATAAAAGCAGCTTCACTTGAAATCACTTTGTGATTGTGCACGGGTAAAAACGTCCGCTGAAGTGTCAGATTCTTATTTAATTCTTCTGCTTTCTGTATCTTCTGCATTGCATTCAGGTTACCCTGATGTTTTGTGTCATAGTGCCGTCTTAGATTAAATTCTGTAATTACAGCCACATTAGCTCCACAAATGAGACACACGGGTTCAGTAAACATATACTCAGCCTCCCATCGGTTTTTAAAGGCTCTATTTTCAGAATCAACTTTTCTCTTCAGCATCGTGTGAGCTAGCTTCGCAATAACTTGAAGCATCATAAGCTAGACTTGATTAACGCGCTTAGTGTTCGGCAAGGCAGCTGAAGCGCTGCATTATGGGATCTGTAGTTTATTGTGTTACCAGCGCTTCATATACCTGGGCCATTAATAACAATAATACAGTATATAAAATGATCTCGGGCGGATATAATTACATGCCGGGCGGATGTGGCCCTGCCCTTGAGTTTGACACATATGGACTAAATAGAACTTGAAAAGATATATTTTTTCAAATGTGATCGCGCAATTCAGATAGAGTTGACGCACTACAGCCTGCATGCCTCAATAAGTCATCCTCCCTCGCTCTTACTTTTTACCGTTCATCTAATGAATACACTGAGTATGGCTTTACCAAAACAATCATTGATGGCGAATAAAGTATCCATTATTCGAGTATGTAGATCGGGATATATATATACATATATATATATACCAGCGTATCGCAGCGGAGAAGTAGTGTGTTAAAAAGCTAGAAAAGAAAAGGGAACATTTTAAAAATAACGTAACATGACTGTCAATATACAGTATTTGTTTTGTGAGTGTTACTGAGTGTTGCTGTCATCAAGGATTTGATTATCATTATTTCTTTCAATCAGGTTCGTATTTGTAGGATGTGTTGTGTTCAAGTTACATTCCGTGTTTGTCAATCGTTGTAAAGATAAGAGGTTTCATTCATCGATTCGTTTCTTACTGCATCAATAAACAGCTCGTCTTCTTCTTTATCTGAGACCCGACACACTGCATGCACGGGTTTTTTACACTGTCTTCCTTTAGCGGGACATTGACTTTTTCCACCGTGTGCTTTGTTTCCGCAGTAGCTGGATTTATGAATATGCTTCTATGTATCAGACGCTTCATATTTTTGCTGCCTTTTCAATTGTGTAATTCGGTTTTGTTCAGCGCTTTTGGAACTGTTGCTTTTATCTGTGCACGCGCCAGTTCACGTGAGCCGCTCGGTGTACATGCATCGAAGTTTCCCAGCTGTGCTGGTGCCATCTCGTGCTATGTCCATGGCTGTATTTAATGTTACCTTAGTCCTGGCACTTAAAACTTTCTCTCGCAGTTTCGCTGAGTTTGTGTCAAACACCACCCTGACCATCTCATCTTCCTCTGCATAAGCACAGTCCTTCACCCGTGAATATTTAGTGGGAGTTTGCTATTGGATTGCCGCTGACGGACGGCCTTATATGGGCAAGCACTAAATTACAAACGCCAGCCGCAGCCTGTCTTTCTGAACTTAATTTAAAGTGTTGGTTTACATCGTTCTTTGTTTCCGAAGTAGCAGAACTCATGAATATGGTTGTATATGTCACTCGCTCGCTTCTTATTGTTTCGCTGCCTTCTCAATTATATAATGCATGTTTTCTTCAGCGCTTTTTGGAGGTCTTCCTGGTTTTCTATGTACTGAGTGATTACGTGGGAGGCGTGATGATGTCTCACGAAACTCCGCCCCCACGGCGTTCAAGCTCATCTCCATTACAGTAAATGGAGAAAAACAGCTTCCAGTTATGACCATTACGTGTAGAATTTCTAAATGAAACCTGACCAACTTTTGTAAGGAAGCTGTAAGGAATGAACCTGCCAAATTTCAGCCTTCCACCCACACGGGAAGTTGGAGAATTAGTGATGAGTCAGTGAGTCAGTGAGTGAGGGAGTGAGTGAGTGAGTGAGTGAGGGCTTTGCCTTTTATTAGTATAGATATATATAGACAGCATGTGTATTAACTTGTGGATTTTTCTGTGAGTATTTGGTGGCAGCGTCACAAAGTTGGTTCCACAAGACTGCGTTAGTTGCAGAGCTCAGCTCAGAGCGACCTTTACCAGCAATTTTAACTTAGTTACAAAGTGATCAAAACTCTCGTTTATATCCTGCGTCCTCTCATTAAACTTGTATCCCGCATTAGCTGTGGGCATGACAAACGCCAGCGGCAGCTTGTCTATGAACTTAATTTAAACTTTAGGTTTACACCGTGCTTTGTTTCCGAAGTAGCTGCACTCATGAATATGGTTGTATGTGTCAGTCGCTTGCTTGTAATTGTTTCGCTTCCTTCTCAATTGTATAATGCATGTTTTCTTCAGTGCTTTTTGGAGCTCGTTGGAGAATTTGTAATGAGTGAGTCAGTGAGTGAGTGAGTGAGTCAGTGAAGGCTTTGCCTTTTATTGGTATAGATATATTGGCTTTGCCGCCCCTGCAGTCCTTGCTTTTCTTTCTCCAAGTAACCGATCCCCACACAATCAGCTCTGTAATAGACGTTAAGCCATCTGTAAGCTTAGAGCGCCGATTTTTCAAAACGTTTAAGGAACATTGAAATATCTTCGTAGTACATGTTTAATTATTCTGTCCTTCACGCCAGTACCAGTGAAGAATATAGATTATTTAAATGAAGTTGAAGTTTTATCTGTATAATATAATACACATATTTTGCTGCATTTCATCTTAAAAATGATATCGTCATCATATGTAAAATACGCGCTTTATAAAATGGCACAGGTTGTGTAATATTATAACTGTAGTGCAAGTTTACAGTGAGGCTTATAAGTACTAACAGTGCTACAAGTAGCACTTGATTGAGTGCGTTTAAAGTTCTTGGGATTAAACTGTTTTGAACCGCGAGGTCCATACAGCAAAGCCTTTGAAACGTTTTGTCGTGGCTGAGACAGTGTGTTCTTGATACTGTATACCGATAATTCTCTTTCCGATCAGCTGCTGCTGTGATTCACACTCAGATACAGTGATATAAATACTCTGAGTGGTGCAGTGAGAGTAATATGGAAAAAGATGATCCGCTGTGGCAACTCCTAACGGGAGCAGCTGAAAGAAGAATAAGGTGCAGTTAGAGTAACAACGCTAAAGCAGTTATAGTATTTGGAATACTATGGCTATTCCCTGGACCATTATATTGTTACAAGTTAATTACAATCAGATGCATTACACTAATCAACAATATGCGGTTAGTTTCAGTGTATTTATAAAGCCGCGTCAGAAAAATAAAGAGTATCCACACAGGAGCAGTAGCACTGCTTTGACGCTGGGTGCCGCCAGTCTGCAAAACTGAGCGGAGAACTTGCGCACGACAAGGTATGAGGTACCGTGGAAAAGTGCGTGGCTTTACGCCAAGTGTAGGTTTTATACATCGCGATTTGAACGTGGAAAGTTCTTACGTAACATTTCTGTGTGTACGCACCGTTTATACATGAGGCCCCAGCTCTGTGCCTACAATAGAGCCTGCCTTCCCCACCAGTTTGTCCAGGTGTGAGGCGTCCTTCTTCTTTATGCTGCCTCCCCAGCACACCACCGCGTAGAAGAGTGCGTTCGCTACAACCGTCTGTAAGAACATCTGTAGCATCTTATTGCAGATGTTGAAGGATGCCAGCCTTTTAAGGAAGTATAGTCGGCTCTGTCCTCTCTTGCACAGAGCATCAGTATTGGCAGTCCTTTTCCACTTAACGATGTAATAGAAATGTCTATGACTTTAGCCGTATTTTGTGTATTTTTTAAATCCAAGAAATTATTGTTGTTTAAAGGTTTTTGATTGGCACTCATTGCTGCCATATCTTGTTACCTTTTTTAATATATACAGTGCTCTTAATTGATTGCTGAAGTAGGTAAAGCTACTGGCCCACCTTTTCCTATATTTAAATACTGTTTACATTGTAGTATTTTTGACATGTCCCTGTGTCTTGAGATCACCACCATTTTGCAGTGACAGAACAGTGTGTTAAAGTCTTTCTGTTTTCCATCTTTTGTCTCTTGTGTATAAAGATTTTGTCTTATCACACCAACCTCACTTTTATTTATAACTTTATTTTTTATGCTTGGGAGTGAAGCTACATGAGTGATAACCCTCGAGAGTAGGAAAATTGATCATCACTAACAGGACAGGGGTGTCTAAGTGCCTTAGAGTAAAAGTCGTAGATGTAATGTCCACTCACTCAGACGCCGATAGACACACCAGGCTGTCTTATTGAAACGGCTTTCCTATTTCATTCCATGCTTGTGTCCTTTACTTCCCTTCTGCCTCTGGGGATGAGACTAGACAATTTGTCTGCTAATGAGAAAATCAGAAGGCATAAAAAAGTTGTGAAATTCACCTTAGTGGCTAATAGATAAACGATAAGGTGCTTGAGAATTTTCTCCAGAAGACTGAGTCTCTTTTTCATGTCACAAAGCAGTTGCTTAATAACATGTTTGATGTTCTGTAATTCAGACTGGTGCTTTTGTACTGATTACAGAGCTTTGTGGCGTAACTCACATTTATGACTGCCTTCAAACAGTTGTACTCCATCCATCCATCCATTTTAATAACAGTGAAGGTGACGGATAAAAGTGACGCTTGCATTTGTGGAATTTTAAGATGGGGAAAATAATATGCTTGTGTTTAGAAAGCCCACCGTCGCAACTATGTCAAAATTCCTAAAAATGTTAGGAATAGTAATGCAGTTAAAGTGTGACTATGACAATCCAAGGAAACATGTCTCTGAAAGTTGGCAAATTAAAAAAAAACAGCATTTAAAATGTTTTGTTATCCTAAAATTAATTACAGGATATAATGTGAAGTCAAGCAAAATGACAGCTTTTACAGTATTGGCTAACTGAACACAATATACTTCACACAGTTTTGAAGAAATTGCCTGAAAATGTAATCCATTCAATTAGCCAATAAAAGGTGTCATTTTGCTTAACTTCTCATTCCATCCATAATGGCTGACAAGGTACAACACCCTAGTACTGCAGACCTACAGGGTATAATAAAATAGGCACAGGTCTTTTTCTTTACACAGTCTATTTATTATATTATAACTTCACATGCGTTTAAGGGTATGTTTGATAATTTTCAAATAGTTTTTTGTTGCGTCTTACCTTTTCATTTTGTTAACCTGCTTGTTCCATTAAAGGTTCATTGGGAGTTGGAATAAATACAACAGCATTGGGCACCAGGCAGGAGCCAACATTAGACGGGGTGCCATACCGTTCGCAAGGCAGAATGGCATTGTCAACCGACAGTGCAACTCTTTTTGTTTTCTGTAGGTGTTCTTGATGTATTTGAGGAATTATAAAGTATTATTTGAAATGCACTGAATTCATTTCATATATCTTGAAAAATACAACATCATTTTTTGCAGATGATGTTATCCTGTTTGCTTCATCAGGCCGTGATCTTCAGCTCTCTCTGGATCGGTTCGCAGCTGAGTGTGAAGCGGCTGGGATGAGAATCAGCACCTCCAAATCCGAGACCATGGCCTTCAGCCGGAAAAGGGTGGAGTGCCCTCTCAGGGTTGGGGGAGAGATCCTGCCCCAAGTGGAGGAGTTCAAGTATCTCGGGGTCTTGTTCACGAGAGAGGGAAAAATGGACCGTGAGATCGACAGGCGGATCGGTGCGGCAACCGCAGTGATGTGGGCTCTGCATCGATCTGTCGTGGTGAAAAAAGAGCTGAGCCACAAGTTCTCAATTTACCAGTCGATCTACGTTCCTACCCTCACCTATGGTCATGAGCTATGGGTAGTGACCGAAAGAACGAGATCGCGAATACAAGCAGCTGAAATGAGTTTCCTCCGCAGTGTGTCTGGGCTTTCCCTTAAAGATAGGGTGAGAAGCTCCGTCATCCGGGATGAGCCGCTGCTCCTCCGCATTGAGAGGAGGCAGATGAGGTGGCTCGGGCATCTGATCAGGATGCCTCCTGGACGCCTCCCTGGCGAGGTGTTCAATTGGGAGGAGGCCCCGGGGAAGACCCAGGACACGCTGGAGGGACTATGTCTCCTGGCTGGCCTGGGAACACCGTGGGATTCTCTCGGAAGAGCTGGAAGAAGTGGCCGGGGAGAGGGAAGTCTGGGCCTCTCTGCTTAAGCTGCTGCCCCCGCGACCCGACCTCGGATAAGCGGAAGAGGATGGATGGATGAAAAATACAAAAATTATTATTTTAAAATATTGCCACCTACAAAAGAGCTCTTTTTAAGATATAATGGTGTGAACATGAGTAATTAAAAAGCAATAGAGGCATGGGTTCTTCATAAATGTAAATCACTTTATATTTATAAAACGTGTTGCATTTCAATAGCTTCTACCTGTTGTAGTTAACATGTAATTTTCGAGTTCCCTTTATTTTTGTTTTACTCATGTAATTTGTTCTTGAGACATACATGTCACATTAAACAAGCTCAAACTGATGAACACATTTTACCGAAAAAGTTAATTTAAAATATCGTGATATTTGTATGTGTGTATATAAAATGAATGTATTGTGACAAGTAGGGGGAGCACATAAGACACCCCAAACCTATAATATCTTCGAGGAAATCGAGGTAAATGAAGAAGGATACTTTTTTAACAGGGTTAGAATATATATCCTTTCCATAAATATGTATACTGTATGCATATTTTACACATCAATACGGTATATATACACAAACACTGTATTTGTAGGAGACAATAAACGCCTGGGGCACACTGTCTTGGAGAAAAAGGCAAAGTTTGACTGTATCTGATCTTTACCAGCTAGACACTTTTAACCATTCTGCATAACGGCTCAGCACAAAATACTGTCTATGATTTTGGTAGAATGACACAGAGTCTGTTATCAATAATACTCTTGTTCTTATTTATGTTAATGCCATCTTTCAAGGCATGGAGGGTGCTAGTCACCACCTCTGAGAATATCGTATGCATAGCAGCACCAGTTCCTATCGCTAGAACATGCTATGCAAAAATAGCGCGACTTGATTTAAATGCAGATAAAGGTTTTGGTGTGGCAGGTCATTTAAAAAGTTGTACTCTGTGGCTAAAGGCTGTTCCATTTTCAGTAATTTGCTTTATACTTAAAATCTTAAAAAATTGTAGTGTGCACTGTAGTTATTCTGAGCTGTCTGTGACAAAGGGGGTAAAGCCATTTACATTGTTAAAATTACAAAGATGGGTTTTAAGGTTGGCTGAGCTTAACCAAATTTAACTGAAAACTAATTTGGTAATTTTAGCTTGGCAGCACCTTTTAATTCCTGCAATGATCTTTGCTGCAGAGGCCTGGATTAACTGTATGTGACTCATAATTACTATATTAAATCATATGCCCTCAAGACCGCAATGTATAGTCCGGGTCTTCGAATAACACAATGAGTGTACCCTAAAGCCATGCTCATAAAGTGACTTGCCCAAACACTTTTTGTTTGAATGAGTAATTCAGTCTTCCTTTTTGTAAAGCTCTGAGGCCACATCATTCACTGCCTTTTTAAAACTTAGCAGTGGCTCTTAATTTGGGAACGCCTAATGTTTGCGGTTCAGTAGTTATGGATAAAGGCTCACCTGGAATTTTACAGAGTTCACTGCACCAGCACACTTGTGATATGCTTTGAAGGTATTGGTTAGAACTCATTAATTATTCTTTTATTTATTTCTAATAAACTGGAAATACTTTTGAAAGCCCCCGAAGTTACCTCTCAATATTTATACATTACCAAAGTAACTTTTGAAAATTATGAAAGTATATTAATGTCTGTGGCAAATGGCGATTTGATGGATAGTTGCACATTTGTTTTATTTATTTTGGGGTAGCTACATTTAGTTTTTGTCACTTGTTCTGTGCTGTGAATTTGTAATTGAGAAGTCTGAGAAATATATAGCAGTCATTATCAAATATATATGGATATACTGTATAATGTAATACACAAAAAATAAATTTCTCCTATAATTTTGCCCTTGCAGTTTAAAAGTAACTAAAGAGTGATCAGGTTTGTTTTTTTTATTATTATTATTATGGACGTATTTTGGTATAACTTTAATATGTGGGTTCCTATGGTCATTAAGTGTAAAAGGACTGAAGATCATGTACAGTAAGAATCTTCATATTTCAGGTTTCTTATGTAAGTGACATGCCCAGATGCCATTTTTGTGGGTAATTTGGTTTCTATCAACATCCTAAATATAAGTGGGCATTTGAATAATTCCCTCCATCTTGTAAACACAGTTTTCCAAATTCAGAATGCTGAAAAAGAGAAGCATGGTCTAGGAAAGAATCAACACTTGACAGGGTGTCAGTCCTTCGCCCAGCTTTGTAGTAGGTGTGCATGAGGGTACTTTGTAGTGACCTGGCATCTCAATTCAACTTTTGCCCTATGATGGAACCAGCAGGTTCGGAAAACTGACATATGCATCCCAAAGCAGTTAAAGTATAACATACAGCAGGCAGACAGACAGCCAGCCTTCTCATTTCTCTACCCAGGTGGGTTAAGCAGCTTGCCCAGGAACTACAGCACACTGTCAAGAATGAATGCTGCCTCATTTTTTTAAGATTGTTTGCATGATTTATTATTTTGAAGTGGGTTATAGTAATGTTTATTTTACAAAGGTGTTTTTTATTTAACAATCTACAAACCAGTTTTCCCAGTCATATGCAACTTTGTATGTACAATTACATAGTACCTCACCTTTTCAGTCACTTTAACATTGGCACTGACCACTTTGGTTGTATAGTAAGAACACTCCTGCATTGACAACAGCTTTTAAAATGCTGAGTACAACAGAAGACGGGGGTAATGCAGACAGGAGCTTTGTTTAATTTGTTTATTTACCGCAACTTAATTTAATCACCTCAATAGTCTGTCTAATAACTAAAGAAAACTGACAAATAGCATGTGTTGAAAATATAAATAAAAAATGAATATATCTGCATTAATGCAGTCACGTACAACTTTTATATTTTTGCCTTGGAATGATTATTTACAGAAAGACTAAAAATGCAGACAGCTATCAACGTCTTAGAAGTTTTAGCACAAGTAAAATATAATTAGTGATTTCCTGATGATTACATATTTGAAATTCTTTATTGAAGTATTATACTGATGAAAGACACTTTTGTTTCTCGCATCCCTCAAAAATGGTTTTAAGTTCTTCCAGCTTTTCATTAAAGCTTTACTTCCTAAAGCCACAGTAGTCCTGATGCTGTTGCTTTTGTATCCTTAATACTGGAAACACTTAATGTTTGTACTGTGAAAGATGTGAGACTATTTACACGAGAAGCCTTAAGTTAGACGTATATTCTACACTCCCAGGGCGTTATTCAGACTGTTACAGTGCGATAATGAATTTTGTGAGACCCACAGTGAAATTTTAGAAATTCTATGTAGTTAGAACATTCGAAAAATCAAAACAAGAACAGGCCATTCATCCCAACAAAGTCTATCCACTTAATAATTCCAAAATATCATCAGATCTAGTTCTGAAAGTCTGTAAACTCCTGTTGTCTACCACACTAGTTGGTGTGTAAAGAATAACTCCATAATGTTTGTGAAATTTACTCTTACCTGCGTTCTTGATGAACTCATTTTAAAGGAACAGTTTTGCTCCGCTGTAATAATTCCCTTCAACACTTCAATCATGTCTCCCCGTAATCGTCTTTTGCTGAAATGAATCTGCTTCTGCTTAAAAGTGTACATTTCAAAAGAACCTCATCAACAGGATTGATTTGTAAGATGACAGGGTCATTTCAGCTTATTAAATATTTCTTGGCATTTTGCTGGCACAGTAGCACACTTAGAACATTTCTGAATTATTTATGGGCTTGGAAAATGAAGGCACACTAAGTTTCATTTCTTTAACAAGTCTGGTAAGCTTAGGAATGTTTTACTAATGCCTTACTAATGGATGCTTGCTTGTGGTATCCTTAATGGACATGATAATCATAGTAATCTCTCTGGCCGCCACAACTTTTAACGCCGTACACTCCTCACGCTCTTTACCATGTTGGCTTTGCAAGTTAAAATATAAACGTTTTCTTGTGTAAATTAATATCATTCAGTGGCAAAATTTGCATGTTATCTTTTGTTACATGGTGTCTTGGAATTTATTACAAAATATTCCAAATTATAGTTGCCACATCTTTGAATCTTTTTTGTTCACATTGTGCTTTTGTAACTTTTATAATCTTGTTTGTACCACTTTTTTACTGTTCATTCATTCATTTCAAATACAGTAGCAGGCTAGAGCTAAATAAGGCCTCAGGATACGCTATATAAAAAGAGTTTAAAGTAAGCAGCTTTTGTACTTTTCTAAAGTTTGCTGTTGTCCGCTTTAGTCTCACTTGTATTAATAAAATCACGCGCCGTATTACTAAGTGTTGTTTCTGGTCCAACAAGACTCTTGCAAGTTTAATCCTATAAATATCAATTGAGCACTGTGTAAATTAAATACAGTGTTTCCCAGAGACCATGTCATATTTTTGGATAGCCTGACAAATAAAAGACATACTTTTTAAAAAGCCACTTGTCACTTCTGTGTTTGGTGTGAATGACAGTTGTGTTCTCACTTTGACAATGGTGCATGATAAATTATAACTTGCACCTAAGGGGAATGATTTATGACTTTGTGCTAGAGCTTTGAAACAAGGCATGCAAACTTCAGCTGGTTTCCTTTCTTAATGACAATGGAAAATAAAATTCCATACATATGATTTTTCCTTTTGTTGTTTTATTGTATTTAAACTCACAAGTTTTTTTCAAGGTGGCAACAATCTTTACACTTAGGTTTATTTTAGGTATGGAATCTGTTGTGTCAGGACTCTCACATTATTTGCAAATTTTGTTGCCACATGCTGCTTAAATAGCAAGCCATTGTTCAGAAGTAGTGGTCCAGATGTTATTAGTGATAACATTTTTTAAAGATGAAGTATTTTAGTCTTACATTTTATTCAACATTTCCAACCCATATAACACAGCTGGTCTCACTACCGCCTTGTTGACCATCCCTTTGACTTTCAGGGAGTCGCTATAAAAGTATAGCAGCTAGAGCAACAAGGCTAAAAGACAGTTTTCTCTCTTATGTCATCAGACTTGTAAAGAAAAGCCATCCACTGCCCCTCTCCTCAGCACTGCAGGATAGCTCATGTCTGGAGGATGGAAGGCCTTCTTGAGACCACATAACCTGCAGAGCTTAGACTGAATCATTTATTTATTTGCCCGGGCCCGCTTACTTCTGTTTGGTTTTGCATTTCTTTTGCACCTGAGCATTTTTGTTTATTGCCAGAGAACTCACAGAATAAGATTTTCATTGTGCTGAGTACATATAACAATAAAGTTGAAAGTTTAAGGGTTAAAGAAAGTTAAACATACCATATCATTTTCTAAACGTGCTTAGGCCTGAGCAGAGTCATAGGGGAGCTGCAGCCTAACCCAGCAAGCATTGGAGACAAGGCAGGAAAAATCCCTGATCAGGGCGGCTGTCCATCGCAGGGAAACACACACACACACACAAAAGGTCAATGTAGCATCGCGTTCCAACTAAGCTCCATGTCTTTATACTATGGGATGAAACTGGAGCGTCCTAAGGAAACCCACCCGGACACACGGAGAACATGCAAACTCCACACAGGTAGGACCCAGGATGTGAACATTGATCTTCTTATTGTGAGGCAGCAGTACTATCACTGTGCCACCATGCCACCTGCTCTCGAACATGCCACACACAATTGCACCTATAATTACGTCCCGTGATGAGGAATTAAGTTGGGTTAGGTCTCTAATCAGAATTATGATGAATTACAGTATCTGCATTTATTTTACAACAAATGAAATTACACTGAAGCAAAAGCAAAATTTTTAAATATTTAATTTGGAAAAAGTGTTATAAATGAAATATTAATATCCATCCATTTTCTAACCCGCTGAATCCGAATAGGGTCACGGGGGTCTGCTGGAGCCAATCCCAGCCAACACAGGACACAAGGCAGGAACCAATCCTGGGCAGGGTGCCAACCCACCACAGGACACACACAAACACACCCACACACCAAGCACACACCAGGGCCAATTTAGAATCGCCAATCTACCTAACCTGCATGTCTTTGGATTGTGGGAGGAAACCCACACAGACACGGGGAGAACATGCAAACTCCACGCAGGGAGGACCCGGGAAGCGAACCCGGTCTCCTAACTGCGAGGCAGCAGCGCTACCACTGCGCCACCGTGCCGCCGAAATGTTAATATAAATGATGATTTTGATAATTGCTGTACTTAAGATTTTAAAAGGTTTTTGTTTGCTAGGTGAAATATCTGATGGCCACTTGTGCACTCGTAGAGTATAGATGCGCTCTTGTAGTGTAGGAACTAAAGATCTTGCAAAGCTATCTTGAATTTGAGATCAGGTGCTTTTTATAGTTTAACACCTTCCTTTTTTACAGTACCCATAAATAATAAAGTGTTCAAGTGATTATTGATAGAAATTGTGTCCTTCCTATTATTTACTGTTATTTCATGTATGTTTAATTTTTTTTATAACAGCTTTGTAATGTAAGCTTTTTACAAAACACATTTTTATTTTTCTTGTCTGTACGTGGTTTTAATTCTTTGTTGTACACCTTTGCAATTATCTGATTCATTCTTTCTGAGATGCCATATAATGGCAGTAAAATCAATTTCACCTTTCCAACTGTGTATTGCCTGAGGTACACACATTTTAAGAGTTATTTTCCTAACCATTTTCATATCTTAAAGGATTGTCTTGTCCTAAAAGGATTTTTGATGGTATGTGGCAATAGTTTAAAAGGACTCCATCAGTAAGAATTTAATTTCACATTATTTTTTATCAAATTCTGACAAGGTCACGCTACTGTTTCCAGCAGCCGTATTCATCCCAAAATTGCAACCGCAGGACCCTCTTGGCAAATAGTTTAGATGATTTGTATGTTCAGTTTTGTAATTTACATACCTTCTTGTTATTCTATCCAACTTCGCCACAAGAGTAATAAAATTTGCTTTACTTGAGTAAAATAGATACAAATTAGGTCATCACGGCAGGAAAACTGATTTTTTTAGTGTTAGCATTCAGTGCTTCTGATTTTAAGCCCTTGCAAAATTTTACGGTGAAATTAAATGTAAGATTTAGAGAAATAAATGTAACTTTTCAACAAATAACAATTAGATTGAAGATTAATAACAATTAATAATCATTAGTTCAATAATAATGTTGAAATGTTGTAAAGCAAGCAGAATGCACAACTAGGGCTGCAAGTAAAGATTATTTTGGTAGTTGACTAATCGTTCAATTTATTTTTCGATTATTTGATTATTCACGATTATTTCATGCCTGACTATTTTGATGCCTGCGCCCTGTGGTTGCACATCCTGTTCTGGGCTCCAGCGCATGTCTTATCTGCTCACGTCTGTCCACCTGTGAATGTCACCCTCATGTCTCATGTCATGAATAATAATCAATTAAAATAACCAGTGAAACATATCAATTTGAAAATAATCAGAAGTTTTTATATTAGTTTGACCATCACAATAAAAAAGAAATACATTAAACAATACAAACTAAAGTGCACGTAGTCTTTAAACAAAAAAAAGCATTTAACTTAACCAAAAAATACATTGTTAAAACTGAAACGTTTTTCATATTTTAGTAATAAATGACAAAATGTAGACATAAGCTATATAATGTGTACAGCCTGAAGTGCAAAGATCAAATAAACACTTTCACAAAAGGTGCAAGGATGATACAATAGCTTCCGTGGTGCAGCGGTACGAGTTGCTGACTTATAATCGAGAGTCCCCTGGTTCGATCCTGACTGCCTCATATATTTACCGTTGTGAGTTGCTGTTATTGTTAATATACAATAAACACATACATTTGATTTGCATCTGTAACAGCCACTGTATTAAATGTATAGTACTTGTAAAAGTTACCGTATTTTTTTTTTCACTTTTATTCTGTCAGTCACGATCACGATACATACTACCGCACAACCAGGGATCTGACGCTGTTACTTTTTTCTGCAACTGGGAATAACTGTAGATGTGAGTGGTGTTTTGAGACAATCAAACTGGAAATTCTTTGAACTGAGCTGACGAATCTGCCTTATTCGTATCTCATTGTCACCTGATTTTTTTTTATTCAATTTTATTGACTGTTCCTGCTTATGCTGAATTAGTTTGCGCCTTAAGGTCCGTGATGTCAAAGCTGCACTGAAAAAAAAAAAACAGAGACATAGGTATATATGATATTTGGAATTATTCATTTTATGACCTTATAATACATTTCGAAAAACATTGTGGCACGGATGCAACATTATTCATATTCATTCGCGTACCTTCTTGCGGTTGTAATCTTTTTCCCCCGATCTTGCCCAGTCTGCGCAGGACTCCAGGACATGCAGAGGAAAGAATTTGTGACTGGAGACAAATATATGTGACATTTTGAAGACATTATTGTATGACCTGAATAGTGCCAATCAGAAAACATCATTGCACTAATGCAATATTATTTGAAAACGAACAGATCGGCTGTAAATTTGTTACTTGTAAAAATTCCCCTTTTTTTACTTTTATTTTCTCAGTCTCATTCACGTTCTCCCTCCCCTCCTGATCTGACCCTAACTAGCTAACTAACAGTGCTCAGCATACGTTCTCAAGAGACGGCAACATCACATCTCCAGGATGCTTTTGTTTCAGATGCTCATGATGGTGCTGCCATGAAAAGAAAGCTCCGCTTTGCATAATCTGCATTCAACTTTTTTTTTTTTTTTGGTGAAGTGCTCCCACACTTTAGAAAGTTTCTGTCACAATTTTTTCCATCTCCTTCCCCCTCCTCTATCCGATCCGCTATTGCAACCATGTTTATTTTCCTTTAAATTCTTCTAATCCTCAGACGTTCTTCTTCGTTGGTAGGACTGTGTGCAGTCTTGACAAACAATAACAAACAATACTGCCCCCAGACGTTCATGTAGTGCATTGCAGTTACAAAAACCAATGTGGTTCTTTGTGATTGGAGCCTCTATTGAAGGTTCTGTTCATGACGTGTCAACAATAAAAAAATCTGCGTCGGCGATTTTTTGTAGTCAACGTTGTCGATTATGTCGACTAATCGTTGCAGAACATACAGCACCTATGCACAACATACAGCTCCATCTGTGGGAGACAAATGATGGTCGAGCAGCACACATACCCCCTTGCCACTATGTGTGGGACACCGTTTAGGAAAAAAAGTTGTATGTTTTAGTGGGGCTGTACTGAAATGCTAGCACAAGTACTGGTTTCAGTGTAACTCTATTCCTTTGCCTGCACATACTGTATATACGTTTTACATCAGCACAACTCTTTTGAATATTTTCCTGAGCTGCATACCAGGAGGATTCCAATGAAGTGTTCATGCTCTCTCGTTCTCACTGTCTTTATATTAAAAAAAAAATCAGATCAGCTCAAATGCAGATCTTGTCACAAAAAAATTTAAAAAAGAATCTTGGGTCGAGATGTGATCTTCTCGGAAGACACTTTAATGTCCCACGAGACAAGGCAGTGAGACAAAAGGACAGCTGCTGTACAGGATTTTAAATCATCGACGCGCAGCACAACAAGCAGACCATGCAGCTCGGCAGCAAGAGCAGCAAGCCAGCAGCTGATCAGACCACATCTCCTTAGCGCAGTGTTTCCCAACCTCAGTCTTGGGGGCACACTGTGGCTGTAGATTTTTGTTCCAACCAGATTCCTAATCAGTGACAACGCCTGATTGCACTGATCTCATATAATTAGCTGGTATTATTATTCTTTTATTCTACATTCAGAAAAGCACAGAAGCATGATTTTTACATTTATTAGACATTTAGATATATTTCTGCTTTTGCTATAGATTTAAATGCTTTACTCTTTTTTGTTGATTTCATTATATTTTGCCCTTTCTCTGTGCAGTTTTTCTCCTTTGTTGAATTAATGACCATTAAAAATGAGCAGAGCAGACCTGCTGGCAAACAACACTGAATACTCAAAGGCTGCAAGTACTTTAGCATCAGACCCACTAATTAGTAAATAATGGATTAATTAAACAATAAGAACACCTAGAAAAGTAGAATGAAAATCAAGATGAAAATATTGTTAAAATTAAAACATTACTCCCATATAACTGCTTGGTACATTTTAATATATATATATATATATATATATATATATATATATATATATATATATATATATATATATATATATATATATATATATATATATATATATATATATATATATATATATATATATACTGCTCAAAAGAACTAAAGGAACACTTTTTAATCAGAGTACAGCATAAAGTCAGTGAAACTTATGGGATATTAATCTGGTCAGTTAAGTAGCAGAGGGGGTGTTAATCAGTTTCAGCTGCTGTGGTGTTAATGAAATTAACAACAGATGCACTAGAGGGCAACAATGAGATGACCCCCAAAACAGGAATGGTTTAACAGGTGGAGGCCACTGACATTTTTCCCTCCTCATCTTTTCTGACTGTTTCTTCACTAGTTTTGCATTTAGCTACAGTCAGTGTCACTACTGGTAGCATGAGGCGATACCTGGACCCTACAGAGGTTGCAGAGGTAGCCCAACTTCTCCAGGATGGCACATCAATACGTGTCATTACCAGAAGTTTTGCTGTGTCTCCCTGCACAGTCTCAAGGGCATGGAGGAGATTCTAGGAGACAAGCAGTTACTCTAGGAGAGCTGGAGAGGGCCATAGAAGGTCCATAACCCATCAGCAGGACCAGTATCTGCTCCTTTGGGCAAGGAGGAACAGGATGAGCACGGCCAGAGCCCTACAAAATGACCTCCAGCAGGCCACTGGTGTGAATGTCTCTGACTAAACAACCAGAAAGACTTCATGAGGGTGACCTAAGGGCCCCATGTCCTCTAATGGGCCCTGAGCTTACTGCCCAGCAGCATGCAGCTCGATTGGCATTCGCCATAGAATACCAGAATTGGCAGATGCACCACTGGTGCCCTGTGCTTTTTACAGATGAGAGCAGGTTCACCATGAGCAAGTGACAGAAGTGAAAGGGTCTGGAGAAGCCATGGAGAACATTATGCTGCCTGTAACATCATTCAGCATGAGCAGTTTGGTGGTGGGTTAATGATTGTCTGGGGAGGCATATCCATGGAGGGTCACACAGACCGCTACAGGCTTGACAAAGGCACCTTGGCTGCCATTAGGTATCAGGATGAAATCCTTGGACCCATTGTCAGACCCTATGCTGGTACAGTGGCTCCTGGTACACGACAATTCCTGGCCTCATGTGGTGAGAGTATGCAGGCAGTTCCTGGAGGATGAAGAAATTGATACAATTGACTGGCCACCACACTTTCCTGACCTAAATCCAATAGAACACCTCTGGGACATTATGTTTTGGTCCATCCAATGCCACCAGGTTGCACCTCAGACTGTCCAGGAGCTCAGTGATGCCCTGGTCCAGATCTGGGAGGAGATCCCCCACAACACCATCTGTCATCTCATTAGAAGCATGCACCGATGTGTTCAGGCATGTATACAAGAACACAGGGGCCATACAAAGTGCTGTGTACAATTTTGAGTTGCTGCAATTAAATTTTGGCAAAATGGACTAGCCTGCCACATAATTTTTTCACTCTGATTTTTGGGGCGTCTTTGAATTCAGGGCTCTGTAGGTTGATCATTTTCATTTCCATCAAACGATGTGGCATCCTTTCGTTCCTAACACATTACCCAGTCTATATCAGTATAGATATCCAGGAGGATTTCTTTTTCCCATTGAGATCTGATGTGTTTTAAAGTGTTCCTTTAATTTTTTGAGCAGTTTATATATATATATATATATATATATATATATATATATATATATATATATATATATATATATATATATATATATATATATATATATATATATATATATATATTACCAAACTTAGTTTTTTAATTTCTATATTGTTCCCAAAACACAGAACTTGGGAAATAACAAATCACTTATTTAGCCCAGGAGTCCAATTACAAACAGAAGCTGGTTGGAACAAAAATCTGCAGCATAGTGTGAACCCTGGACCGAGGTTGGGAAACACTGACTTAGACCTTAGCATGTGTTCAGAACCCCCACCCCACCCCTTTCACAACGCGAGCGACAGAGACGCAAGAAACGTACAGAGAAAGAGTGTGAAAACTATGAATGCTCAAGTCAAGTGTATTCACTGCATGTTATCGTGCAGTGTGCCGTTACTGGTCTGAAAATAAAGAAAGGTGAAAGTCTCAGTAAGAGTGATCTGTTCAGGTCACAAGAACACTTTCACAGTTTTCTTAGAAAAAACAGAAAATCAACAGTTTTGGAAATGTCTGCTGTGGTAGAAAGAGAGCATCAACAAGCCATGGAATTAAGTTTAATTAAGAAGAAGAAATGGCTTCTCATTAAGAAACTGGTTGGAGTGAAATTGGTGTGAGTTTGAAGCCTCAGTTTAGCTCATCATCTGTTGGCTTGCTTCATGTTTTATTTCTGTTTGGCTGTTATTTAATGAAAAAAAAAGAATCAATTCAGAGGACCGAATCCTTAAAAACAGGGCTAGTAGAATGAAGGGATAATTAAATTACTTAGCAGTGAAAACTGGTCACTGATTAGGAACAGGGTTAGAATGAAAACCTGCAGACACTGCGGCCCTCCAGGACTGTAGTTCGACACCCCTGTCTTAGTTCCTACATCCTTAATTAAATTTCTTCCACATTTGATGTGAAAAGTATTACAGTATGTGACCTGCAAATTGGAGATGATTAAGATATTACCTGTTAATATTTTTGCCAACTTCCTTCCAGTTCAAAGCCTTAAAGAATGTTTTCAGAGCTGCAGAGAAAAGGTTATGGGATATTAAATCACAATAGCAAATGCCTTTTTCACTTTAGATTCCTCTGTTTTATAAAAAGTTAATGTATAGAGTTGCAGTATCTTGATATTCAACATCTTTATAGGCTGATATTAAAGAGACTGAATCAAACACTTTTTTAAAGTTTATAAATCAAAGACATAGCAGAAGCTCACATTCGTTACTTCTTTCCAAAACCTCATTTAGTACTTTCATATGGCGCATAGTACTGTGCTACTGTGGAAACCAGCTTGTTCCTTTACTTGGATAAAATCTAAAGTTTTTTTTTTCTATCTGATAAAATATTATATAATACCTATAACAACCTTAATAGGCCTATTATTCGGAAACTGTCCTCTATTCACTCTCTTAAGAAGCAGTATTATTACTATATTGTTCCAGCTGGAGAGCAGTACAGTATTTGTAGACATTCTGTGAATAATTTCACTACTTCTGTTAGGACCTCTTCTCCACCTACTTTAATCATCTGTACTGTAATTCCATCTTCTCCTGGGTGTTTGTTCTTCTTCCTTTTTTTTATTACTTCAGCCATTTCCTCGACATTACGGCAGAAATATCATCACTATGTTCTTTCACTGTCGATAAAAGAAAATGTCAAAGCTTTCACATTTTGTGTATTGTTTTTTTGTTACTGTTCCTCCAGGTGTCATAATTGAATTAATCTGACTTCTTCCCACTATAAGATGCTGTTTAGCTTTCTTTATACTTTTGTTTTGTTGTATTGTTGTCATAACTGTATTCTCATTATTTTATGTTAATCTGCTAGTACTTCTTTCCTAGTGGTTTTACTTTACTCAGTAAAATCTGTTTTGTTTCTACTATCCCCGTCTTGTATGTAATAGAAGTTTGGCACCCTCTGAAATTGCACTTTTCTCGATATCTCTAATACCTGCTATTTCAGTTACAATCTCTCCTAAAATGTCAGTAAAAGACTTATGTTTGCATTCAGAGTCATCATGGTTTCCCATTCTCTCTATGACCTCAGATCTATTATTTAATCCTGGCTATAATTTCCCTTTAACTAGTTTTGTTCTTTTTTGATTTTATGTTTAATTTTACTGTAAATATTGAAATAATTGCTTTAGACAAAAATAAAGGTTTGGGGACCGTCCCCATATATTGTCGGCGAGACAATAAGCCAAAAAAAAAGATGTTGATTCAAAGTCTTGAATTACAGTGAAATACATAATTTAGACAAAATGGCGTTTATATGTAAAAGAAAAAATATGTGACAGGAAATGGTTGGCAGTCTGGAAGCTTTACAGGAAGTGACGTCATCAGAGTTGGCCGGAAGTGACGTCATCACGGCCATCTTGAAAACCTGAATGTTGATTTATTATTTCCCATCTTAGTTTCTTTTGGCAAAAAGAGTTCAGGTAAGCACCACGTGACAACCCCTTATCTCGCGATGTTTCACTCACCTTTAGGCTCTCTGACTGCCTCCTAATCGTACATGTGTGACAATATGTATATCTTAAATTATTTGTTTGGCAAAATAAAATCTATGCAATTTTTAATTCCATTTGGACCTTTCCAGATTCACTTCCTTTGAGGCTTCATCTTGAAAAATGTTTCAAAATAAAAATATTATTGTTTTGAGCCGAGTCTTAAAGCCTGGCACCCTGTTGGTTCTTTTCCCAAAACTACATTTCTCTCTGCCCTTTCATTAATGATTTTCTATCCTATTTTAGCATTAAATTTCACCATCTTATACTGAGATGTACTGTCATCTGTTCATTCTTATACCACTCAGTAAATTTCATAATCTGAACGTGAAGGTATTGGAGGGTAAATCTAAATGATCGCAGCCCTGTATCTTTTGTTAATGTTTAGGTTTTCTTTTGCTACTGTCTGAAATTCCCTCAAATTCAGTGATTGGTGACTTTAGGATTTTATTAATAGTAAAACCGACTCTTGATGTCAGTCCCCAGCTTGTTCCTTTAAAATAAAACATGTGGTCTGAATTCAGTTCTAACTGCCCTTCACTTCTCCTATGCATGTACTTCTGACAAACCATCTTATTTCATAATCCTAAATCAATTTTCAAATAATACTAATCTGTCTTTACTATATAGTGTTTTACAGTTCTACAATTCATTGTTGGACAATATACATTTTTCCAGTTTTATTTACCTGGCAGTCTACCATCATAAAGTGGGCATTGTATCCTCTGACTTGCTGCAACACTGACCATCGACACTTTCAGTTTCATTCCATCCTGTGGCCAATAAGGAGTTCTGAGGCTTCAGAAAAGAATCTCATGATTGTCTTCAACAAGGCAGGTTTCAGACATTTGACATACTGCCTTATGTTTGAGCCGGGGTCTCTGTCCTGACTTACGTTTAATTGGCTTATGTCCTTTTTGTTCCTTTTTTTGTCCTTTGGTCTTTAACATTTAAGTTAATGTGGTAATTTATGTTTACTATGTAGGTAATTATGTCAAAAATGTGATCAGTTCAATTGGTTGTTTGGTTTCAATGTGTGAATACTTACTCTGCTATGCCATGTTTTTTTGTGGGTAGTTCCTCAAGAGGTATATTCCATGTGCTTAGTGTTTGGGGAGTTTTTTCCTTTATGCTATTACCATTTCTTTATATTTATTGGCTTTTTGATTTTTTTTCCTTCTGATTTCTTTTCTGGGTAGTGTTTTGGGACTTGTTTGTTTAGAATTAACGTAAATACGTTTTGCCGGCTTATTTTTTTTTTTGCTTACTTTTTTGTTGGGGTATATTTCATATACTTTGAAGCTACATACATTTTGCCATGGTGTAGGCCAAAGTCAGACACTACAGTTGGGGATTAGGCTGTCTTCATGTGCCCCCTCTCTGAGCAGGCACATGGAAATTCTCTGGCTAGTCTTAGCCTCACACTACTTTGGCCATTTTCTGTGAGTGGATTACTACAGTCTGTGATTATGGAATGGTAAGCAGCCTATCCATTTTCATTCATCACACGATACTCATCAAAGGATGAAAGACCACAGGCCCCATGAGGAGAATGTGTGAAGTGGACATTAAGTATCTACCACATACGATTCCCTTAATCCTTAAGAGTCATTAATCCTCAAGATTTCTTTTAATGCTTTGTGTCCCCTTACTAGCACTATGAAAGGTAATGTATAAAATAAGTGCCTTCAATAGAATATATTGTAACGTCTCGGGGGTGCAAGAGGTGGAGGACTAAAATTAGCCTCTTTATGATAGTTGTGGGGGAATGGAACTAAAAAGGACAGCACTTCTTCTACTATGCCGTTCATGTCCTTGGTGGCGTCACACACTCCCAGTTGCTTTATCCCATTGTCTGCTTACACATGCTTTCTAGGTCTGCCTTACTTCACTCACCATGGGGCCAAAGGCAACCAATATGCTGCAATATCCTCCATCTCCATGAGCTGACCCAGCACCAGGGTCCATGCATCTGAGCTGATGGACTTAGCAGCAAGGAGACATATCTGAAGTGCTCTCTAAGTGATGTGTGATGGCCGCTTATACTAGATGCTATACTGTACTTTTATAGCTGGCCTCTCTAGGTATCCCAAAATCCCCCACTGGGCAGTCTGCGGCCACCTAAAAATCATGTCCCTCTCAGGTTTACACCCAGGGGTCTTCACGATATTTTTAAAGGTAGTAGGTAAGCAGATCGGGAACAGTGTTATTGGTCTTTGTATTACAAAGGTTACAAAGCAGCAGAATGCTGTGCAGTGCATGAATAGTAATTTTGCTGCTTGTCATTGTTTTGTGCATGAATTGCTTTTACAAAATTCTGCAGAAACAATTAAGAAAATTTAATTAGTCTTTATAAAATACGTTTAAGGAGAAATAATGTTAAAAAGTTTGTGTAAGCATAGGATTCATTCAATTATTGCTTTATGTGGTAAATTTATTCCTGATCATTTTTGCAGGGCTCTTTAATTATCCTTAAGCATGACAGTGTTCATGCTTCTGAACCAAATGAGATTTATTATTTACAAATAATGATAATTAGTAAAGAATTATGCACAATCCAAACAGTTGAAACCCGTGAATGACAGTAAGTTGCAAATATTTTGCTGGTCCTACACCTTTTATTTGTCTTTAGGTGCAATTTGTGACTTTCTCAGCAAAAAATGGAGACAGCAATTTTGACTGCTTTACTCCAATTTATTAATTTGTAAGTGACAGTTAGTGTGCAACCATCCTTTTTATTCATCTTTTCAAACAGCCTAGTCATCATTCCAGAGGTTTATGAAGGGCAGAAGAGTGCCAGTGCAGTGACACTATCATATTAAAAATTTCACTTACCTCCTTTCCTTTTATTCCACTAACACAAAGCAGTTCCAGATCTTTAAGTTTAATGAAGAAGTTTGCTAAGTTGAATTTTTACATGCTGTTCCATACTGTATGGGTATGAATTTTAATTGAATGATGAGAATAGATGCTTGTTTGCAATGGTCCATGTAAAACTCTCTGCAACACAATCTATGGGGTGCTATGGAAATGCAGAATATTCAGTAGGAACTATTAATGTCCAACGTGTGAAGGGTGCAGGAAGCAAACTCATAAACTTGACAACTTGACAAGGAAATGTAATATTTTTTCACAGAATAACACTTTATAATTGGTTTAGAAAGCAGTACCTTGAAACAAATTTCAGGTTTAATTCAAATAAAGGCAGAATGAACACCTTGCACATTGAGTCCATGTGGTTCATATACAGGTTTATAAAACAGTCCTAGTAGAAAGACTAGATTATACTACATGATATCTCAAAATGATACAGTATATGTATATAGGATATATTAAAAACATATACAAAATCCAAGTTAAGTGTCATATTTACAGTTTTAAGCTGCAGTAGTTAAAAAATACAAAGTTAATCCTCTTTGATTTAAATGTTGCTATCAAAAGAATGGACTTACCTAGTGATAGAGAATTTCCATTAATGGGAGATGTAAAGATGCACAAAGTTGTAGAGCAAGAAATCGTTTGTGGCTTGCCTGTTTTTATTAAGTACACAGTACTGAAGGAAACCTTGAGCTGTTTGGATTATGAAATTTGAGGCAAGAAGTCCATTTTGGATAGAAGCCAGTGTATTCAAGCCAGCTGAGTGCTATGAAGACCATTCTTTGTGGCTAAGGGTCAGAAGTCATACTTCGTTCAGAAAAGAACTCCTCAATTATAGCAGTCCTATAGAAGTCATGCCAAGGCAATAGATTTTTGCTATGCTTCATTAGTAACAGAATGAGATTTTGACTGTAGTCACAGTGCTGAAAGAACAGGGTTTCTGCTGGTTTTTACAATAGTCATTTCCCTTTTTATGTTTTGAAATATTGATGTGGAATTAATCTGCAGTATAAAATTTACTAAAACATGCATTATTTTTTGTCTTTGACTTGATAACAGATAGTTGGGTAATTTAACTCGGCTGACAGTCAGTGTAGTGAATAATGCATTGAACTGTAACCCATAAGGTTGTGATTGACTACCCACCTCCAGCTTGCTGTGTGAGACTAAGTAAGTCTTTTGACCCACCTGGGCTCATTATTATTGCCAGTTTAACCACCATTTTCTTCTTTATCATATTAGTTGGTCCTGTCCCATATCGTTTTCACTTTCTCTCCACGGTTCTAGCCATCTTTTGTAGAGTGAACTGATTTTTTCATATGACGCTATCTCCAACTACATCATCTTTGCTCTCCTTCTTGGCCTTATGGCCTACATCATCATCTAGGTGTGCCTCTTTACTGATAATCCACTGTCTTTTGCTCTATGTGCCCAAACCACTTTAGTCTTTTTCTCCTCAGCACAGCAGCAATCATCACCACACCAAGTCTTTTTTCTTAACTCACCATTTGTCTTCCTCTCACTCTGCGACAGTCGACATATCCATCTGATTATGTGTTCCTTTCCAGTATTATGTTCAGTTTTCATTGCCCGTGTCTTACTCCACACCACATATTTCTCACACAGCTTTCCTAAAAAATTTTTCAGTGCTGGAGACTCTCCTTTAGAAGTCTGATTTAGGAACAGTTTCCAGAATTTCTTCCATCCACTTCTCACCCTGGCTATCACTGCTGTGTGCACTCCTCCATCTTCACCAGACATGTCACCAAAGTGGAGGAACTCTTCTATTATCTTCAAAACAGCTCCACTACAAATATATACATTTGCAATTACAAGATCAGCATTATTCACCCCTCACCAATTTTGTACATGCAAAGGTCTCACTAGCTGCCTGCAGATTATACTTTACACCTCTATGTATTTTATGCACCAACTTTTGACAACTTGTGAATTTGAGTTTTTTCCATCTACTTTACCACATACACCACATAGTTATGCACTCACTTGTTTCGTGCCTTCCTTTCATTTCTGTTTTGACCTTCACCTAAGTCTTTCCTGTGTTTGCCTTGATTCTTTTCATTTCACTAGCATTCCACTTCAGTATCTACTGCTTCAGTTTTGCCATCAAAACATCATCAGCTTAGAAGAACTCCCATTACAATATTTCATACACTTCTCTAGTCATCACTTCCATCACTATCAAGAACAGCAGTAGAATTGGAATGAATCCTTAGTAAATCCTCACTTGCACCACAAACCTTTTACTACTTCTATATTCTCTGCTCTTCTGACCACTAGTTGTTCTTCCCGGTACACTGTTGTCACAACAGACACTAACAATTCATCCATACATGACTTTCTCAAAGCCCACCTCACCTCTTCAAATCCAGATCTACAAATTCTTAATGTGAATTCCTTCTCTTATTCAGATGCTTTTCCTAATAAAAAGATTGCATGCATTTTGCTAACTTTCACCTGCTCCCTGATTCTATTCTGTAGCACTGTCTCAACCTCTATTATTGTTTTCTCCAAAAACCTGCTTGCTCAGTGTGACTCTCACCCCAGTAGATCAGCAATTCCTTTGACAGGGCTCTAGAGTGCGACCAATTTGGTCGCATGTGCGACCTAATTTCTCAATGGTGCGACTAAAAAAAAATCAAAGGTTGCACCGGTGCGACCAGCTGTTCGAGGGGGAAAAAAAACGAAATTCCGTGACTCTTAAAGTCTCCCTGTTGTTCAACAACAGACACATATTAGGCCCATATCGTGGTCTAAACCAATCAGAGATAGTGAAGGGCGGATCCCCCTCTGATTGGCCGTGGTCCAGATATTCCTGTACGTGTGTGTACGTTTGAAAATGCATGTGATGCAGTCAGACAGAGAGAGGTGAGTAGCCCATCAGGTAAACAGTGGATGTAGCCGCAGATTATAAGAGAAGATGAAAAGAACGATTGACAGCTTTTTCGTTAAGAATGTTAAGTTAGGGCCTGATCCGTCCGAAAATCATAACCAATGCTCTGACACGGAGCCATCAACCTCCCAAGTTATACCAAGCCCTGGTCCGGAGACGGCATTAGATAATGAGCCACATACGATCGAGTCCGAGCCCACTGAAATTAAAAGGGGTAAAGTGTATACATTTCGAAAAGAGTGGCTTGACCAGTTTCCCTGGCTAAGATACAGTAAAGCCGATAATATAATGCACTGTATTTACTGTAAAGAGTGTGGGAAGACCATGGCCGGCAGTAGTGCATTTGTGACTGGTTCTAATACATTTAGAATTGAAACGCTGAAAAAGCACAATGCATCTATAAAACACATTACATGCCGCGATAAATGCACTGCTCACATGTCCCCTCTCCCCGCTGCCTTTCAGCGGCAGGCAGCAGCAAACAGATCATCAGACGAGGCCGAGATGATAATTAAGTTTAACGTTGCCTACAATATTGCAAAAGAAGAACTTCCCTTCACTAAATTCAAGTCCAAATAATTCTTATGAAGAAAAATGGCTTGAACGTAAACCCGACGTGACAGCAATGATGTCGCGTCACCCAATTTATAGGAGTCATCGCAGATACATTGGAAAAAAAAGACGTCTGTGCAAATTGCGAACAGTGCGTACATGGCATTCCTGATCGACGGAGACACAGATATCGCCACAAAGGAATGCGTCATTGTGTACAATCGTATCTTGGAGAGGAAGACCGGTGAATATACTTATTGGACACATTGAGGTCGAGCACACTCATGCCCAAGTCTGGAAGATTTTGATGCTAGAGAGAGTGTGGCCAGCTGGTTTAGTCAAGGCCAAAGATCAAGAAGGCCAAACTACAGGAGTTGGCCATCTGAGGGGCATGTGACTGCAATGGAGGATAGTCCATAAGACATTGTGCCAAGAGATGTTCAGTTTGAAGCCCTTAAAACACTTAATTTAGATTTTCTTTTTAGTTAATTTATCTTGAGATTTTTTAAGTTTAAATTTCAGCTCAGTAAAGCACTTTAAGCACCAACACTTTTTCAGTAAGTCACCTTTCTTGTAGAATTGTGCTTGCCTTCAAATAAAGAACTTTATATTGACCAGATTGTTAGTTAATCATTTACAAGTCAATATTGCCTATATGGACAGCGATTTAAAAAAAAAACAAATAAATAAATAAATAAAGTGAACTTGTAAAACTGTGGTGTTAAATGTGATGCGGTTGAAAATTTGGGTGCACCTAACTTTTGCGCTGGTGCACCTAAGAAAAAAAGTTAGGCGCACCAGTGCAACCAGTGCAAAAAGTTAGTCTAGAGCCCTGTTTGATCACAATTCTTTTCCAATCTTTATGAATAATCCCTTTACATACAATCCTATTGTGATTAATAAAAATATGTTCACAAGTATGCTGTATGTAAGAGCCATTTGCCAGTTGTTTAGGTCATTCTAAGTTGATAGAAGTATTTTCGTAGTTATATTAATTGTTTTCCTATCAACTAGTGCATAACACATGGTAAGTTCTTATAACCCCCACAAGCTGAATTGAATTGTTATATTCTAAGTATTTCTTGTCCCTCTGACCATAGATTAGTCTCAGTTAGTGACCTGCCTTGCCGTGTGTAAGGCATGGAGGGCACATGGTTTCAAACCAGGCCTTAACGTGCCTAGTTGTATGTACAGAGCCGTATGTTTAGAACATACTGAATGTGAAGTAAAGAACAGAGATATAACTCATCCTTAAGTATAAAAACAATTGAAGTTTAACAAGAAGAAACATTTTTCCTTTTTTTGCATTTTATTTTACGTGTGTAACAGCTTTTCTCTATTATTGTGTGAACTGTTTGCTTGGAATCTTCATTAAACATTTTTAAAACAAACCTTTTTTGAACTGAAAGATTTTTTTGGTACGCGTTTGACTCATGCTTGATCTTGCCTCGTACCAGCAACTACACCATATCCTCAAGGATCTTGTGAGTAGACTTGGATATACAGTAAGTGTTTGCCAAATGTATAACAATAACAGTTGTGACCAATAGTGGGTGTCACAGGCTCCCCAAACCCCAGATACAATTCCATGACAACAGTCCCGAGTTCAAATGGTGGTTTATTTTACTGCATGGCTTGTACAGGTTTCTTTCTCCATCCATAAAGACAAGTCCTTTTCTCTAGTTGTTCCTAACTCCTCCCAGGCGAGCTCTTTTGAAGGACCTGGTAACACTTCCGGTTCCAAATATTGTATGGAGGAAGTATATGCGGGTTAGGTGGGAGCCTGTCCTGGGAAGAACAGCCAAACCCTGCAGCTCCCCCTGGCATTACCCATTAGTCCCACTGGACTGTAGTTTCCAGTATGGTCTGTGGGTGTTTATATGGCTATATGAGCCCAGGAATGTTGTAACCTAATGTGTCTCGGAGAATTCTGGCTTAGAAAGCTGCCTCACTCAGCCCATCCATTATATTGGCTTCCCAGCCAGGCAAGACTCTTCTGTACACCCTCTCTGATATGTTAGTACATCCATTTCTCTTATCATGCTTCCATAATATGCCAGCCTTTTGGCTGAGACAGAGAACACCCTCCTTCCCAATCACAAAACCCATTACGTCAACCTCCTGGCCAAATAAAGGAATAGGGTTCAACCCATGGCAGTTGAATATAACCATTTTCATTTTTTCTGTAGATTATTCAACTAAGCATTTTGATCTCCTGTATTCCACAAGATGGTACCCTTTAATTTTCTTCCCCTTTAATCCAGGTGCTTTTGTTTAATGTTAATGCACCTGATATTCAGTTTGCCTTGACAGCCCAGTCATTCAAGTGGAAACGATTCTTATAGTAGATATTTGACATCAGATACTCAGTGTTTAGTAGAAACAGCCAAAAAACCCCAAAAAATGGGGATAATAAAACCGACAATTATTTCAACATTTCATCCAATATTCCATATACCCAATACATTTAACCTCATTAAAGCATTCCTGCTGAAATAAAGTGTGTTAATTGATATTGCCGGCAGTGTTGCAGGCATAGCTCGCAAAATACAGAAAGCACCCACCAGCTTTTAAAAGCAAGACAGTACTGAAGACACGGTTATATATCAAAGCAGTGCTCTGTGAGTTTGAGGCAGTGAAACTGATTCACATTGGAAAACAGTAATTAAATGTAACCTTTACCTTGTTTTCAAGAGCCCTGAAATGATAGTCAGCCATTTCAGAGAATGTATGGCTCACCTCAAAGTTAACTCTATGTTACAGTACTTTTTACAATACTGTATACAAGCTAAAGTATGCCTTATAATTGAGTTGCTTCATTTTGTACTGATTATGATTTACCCCTACATCTGTAACAGACAACTCATCCATGTTTTAGTGCTACGTTGAGTGTAATGAGAGTTTGTAAAATGCGAGTCACTGCTTCAAAGTCGTGTGCTATGAAGTGAATATCTTTAGTAGTAGTGCTAATGTGTGCAGAGTACAATCAAAGTCTTACTTGCATTTCCGACCAACAAGCAACAAATCACCACACTCTAACTACCATGATTTGTTTAACAGGAAACACTGAAAATATTTATAGTTTCTACAAAATGCCCTTATTATATTAGACAAAATACAACGAAATAGTAAAGAGGTCAATGATTTAACTCTGTTCATCCTGTTTAAATTGTAAAATCTGACTTGCGAACTAATATTTAATTCATCCACAAAGACTTTGCAATGTGAGGACTGGCTTCTGATTAAGTGACTGAAAACCTGAGACTGAGTACCCCTGGCCTAGGTTGTAATTAGCCAGTGTTACTTCTGTTTTGAGAAATGCTAAATATTCAAAATAAATGACAAGCCACAGCATGTGCCAAAGACAAGGAATTGTTCTTACTGTCCTTTTAGTGCCATACAGGAAAAGTTTGTTTACCTCGAAATTCTCAAAAGGTGGGAATTTAAAGGTGGTGGATAAATGCTTTAAAGATCTGCACATTTGCATTCATGTCAGTTCATGGTTTTCTAACTTGTGATAAGGTGCGTGAATGCAGCTTTCACCTTTCAGTTTGTCTTTTCATTTCCGTCTGGCTTATTTACAGCTGGGCACTCTTTGCAACAGACATTCACAGTACTGCAAACAATGCCAAAATGGATGAAAAAAACATGACTAACACAGAGTGCAGAAAAGGAGTGAAAAAGAATGATAAATTGTCTTAGTGGAAATTGGAAGAATAAACCAAACTTAACTTAAGGTCATCTTTCTTTTGGTATGCTGTTCATACATTTTCAAGATAAATTATAGTCTGTATTTGAATGTTCTTGTTCTTCCATTTATCTTTGCAGTTTATCTTTACTTGACAGTGATTTCTCTGAAGAACGGATAATAACACTACAGGCACTCCTGATCCATGTGAAGGAACACATTAATTTTAGAATTCAAAGGAGTAAGGAGCACAAGCTTTGTTAGTGGACAATAGTTTCCAAGGATGCAACATTTCTGCAAAAAACAGTTAACGAAATGTGAGCCTTCAGGCACTAATTTTGAGCTGCAAATGTGAAATCTTATTTAGCGGCTGGAACAATGGTTAGTGCTGTTTCCTCTCAGCATTCTGGCCTGGTTTTGAGTACCAGACCTGTCACTGTTTGTCTATAGTTTGCATATTTTACTCATTCCCATGTAGGATTTTATGGATAATTAAGTTTTCTCTCAAATCCAAAAGACTTGTGTGTTTGGTTGATTGCTGTCTTATAATTACCGTATTTCCCTGAAAATAAGCCCTACTCCGAAAATAAGCACTCTCATGATTTTCAGGATGCTCTGTAATATAAGCCCTACCCCAAAAATAACCCTAGTCAAGATCATCAGCTGAAAAGTAAAGCGCCTAAGACCGGCTTTATACTTCACGTGACACGTGCACCTGTGGATGCTACTGCTACTGTTTACCGCTGCTGTCAGGTCAGGAGTAAGCCCTAGAAGCACATAGTGATTAACAACTGGGTTGGTTTTAAGATGACGTTTACGACGGTCTGCTTTAATGATATAGGAAACTACAAGGTTAAAGTGGACATTTCGAGATTAAAGCCGAAATGTACACCACTTTAACCACCTTAATGTCCTTAATTTTTTTCTCTGTGGCTCAAATATGCTGCTGTTGTGAAAGTGCAAAAAAACAAAAAATTCGGCACAGAAGTTGGTATGTGAGATCTTTAAAATGTATTGTGTCATTACGTTAGGGAATATGCGGTGCTTGAATATAAAAATACCACAAATGCATTTTGCTTCACCACATCGAACAAGTCATCAAACTTCGAAGCAGGCACATCGATCCCGGAGGATTCTAAAAGCGGCTGGAGTCTCAAGAAATTCAGGCTGGAATTCAGGGTTTGAATGTGGAGAGTTATGATGATATTCCAGAAGAAGATGACATGACTGTATTTGAATACATGTAGATTATTGTGCATGAAAAAATATAAGACATCCCCTGCAAATAAGCCCTATTGGATCTTTTGAAGTAAAAACTAATATAATACGGTAGTCTGGTGTGTGAACAAGTCAATGTATTTGTCACCAGTTCAGAGTTAGTTTCTTACTTGCACAAGCTGCCCCCTGTATTGGTTAAAGTAACCTGCAACTGTAAAATTGGATCAGGTGGATTTGCAAAACGGATGACCATATTTTTTAATTTACTGAAATTTCACCTTTAATTTTTATAATCATTTCAGTTTTATAGGGATATTATTATGTGTAGAGAATGAAGTGAAATTCTTACTTGCAAGTACTAATCAACATGTAGTAATAATATGCCTCTGTTGTTTCTCTTTATATGTATATGATTGATACCTTAGGAGATTTTGACAGATCATGGTACGCTTTCCGCAATTCATACACAATTCATGAAAGAATTGTGTAAAAAAAAAAAATCAAAAACTAAAAAACTAGGTACTGTACTACTGTTTATTATCCTCAGGCTAATGGTTTGACTGAAGATATCATAAACTGTAATAGAGATTATTAGGCATGTTCACGAGGATCCAACAACCTGGGACACTGTTACAGTTTCTTACATGGCACTACAAGCATTTGTGGGTCTAAATCCATTTAAATTCTATCTATCTATCTATCTATCTATCTATCTATCTATCTATCTATCTATCTATC
Source organism: Polypterus senegalus (assembly GCF_016835505.1). Classification (NCBI taxonomy): domain Eukaryota; kingdom Metazoa; phylum Chordata; class Cladistia; order Polypteriformes; family Polypteridae; genus Polypterus; species Polypterus senegalus. Next base: position 35,360,800 of record NC_053167.1, read on the forward strand.
TATCTAAATTGATTTTTGGGTGGGAAATGTTGAATCTTTAAAGGGAAAGCAATCTTATAACTGACCAGAAATTTTGATTGTTTGTTCAAGTTATTAGTTTATAAGAAAAACTGTTTGTTTTTCTTGATAGCAAAACAATTTCTCTACCATGAGCAAGAAAAACAAAAATAATTATATAGTAAACAGAATTCCATAAAGGCGATCATGTCCAGACCATTCATCACAAGTATTTGGCTGTTGCATCGAAGAGGAATGAGTAAATACTGTAAATTATAAAGTTAACATACCTGGATGAAGTAAACCCCTTCAAATACTATGTATGAACGTTAAAAGGAATGGCGTGACCTGAAACAAATGTTTATCACTTCAGCTGAAATTTCTGATGAACCTGACATTTCTGTAGGTGATGATTTATCTGACACATAAAAAGACAGATACTGTCACTTATCCAAAGTAAGCGTAAAATATATTTCCATCTCTAACTGTGTTGCTAAACATAAAATAACAACAGAGTTTGGTGTTAAGTTCTGAATGCATCTGGAGCTCAGGGTACATTCAGTTGTTAGGAGGCTAAACAACTGCTTGAATTAGGAATAATCCATGAAAGCTGAAAACAGTGGAGTAGTCCAATTGGAGTGCTTCCTAAAACAGATGGAAGCTTACATTTCTGTATACATTTTAGGCAGCTGAATAAAGTTTCTAAATTTGTTGCATTCCTGACACCCTGTGTAAATGCGTTATTGGGAAACATTAGTTTTAAGAATCTTACATCTCTATAGATGTAATTTAGAGATAATGGCCTGTCAAGGAAACCAAAAAACTGCATTCTCCCATCCCAGATGTTTTATTCAAGTGTGTTAGCTTTTCACCTGGACCTCATTGTACTCCAATATGATGGATTATGAACTAATTCTGAATTCTCTAGTGCTTATCTTCATGATCATGTAATTTTTTAGAAATGATTGGGATTCCCATTTAACATGCCTTCAGGCAAGGCAAGACCAATTTTGTGAAATGCTATTTAACTGAAACCCCCCCAAAATGTAAATTGGATATGTCAAAACTTAATTAGATTGTTTACCCTTTGGGTAATTGTTTAATTAAACAACAAATGTAGAACACCGGTGAAGTACTCGTGTCCTCGATGGGCAACACAAAAGGAAGTTTGTGCTTACTTAGGATTTTCCAGTTATTACAGATGATTCATTCTGAATTTTACTGCTTGTGTTCTCCCTTAAACTAACTTAACAAGGTTGAAAGATTCACAGTATGGTGTGGACTGATGCTTGTGAAAAAGCTTTTACAAATCTAAAAAAAAAGTTTCTCCATACCCTGAACTCTGAAACCCAGAAATCTCAAAGGATTTTATTTTGCACAGAGTGCCAGTTTTTTCAAATTGGTTGCTGTTTAATTTCAGGTTGCTGATCAACAAGAACACCTAAGCACATTTTTAAGCCATAAATTGTTGCTGAGATAATATATGTTGTAATTATTCTGTTATTGAAAAGGAGTGTCTGGTAGTAAAATGGGCAGTTGAAATGCTCCATTATTACTCCTGGGAATGAAGGTTTATATTGGTTATCAATCACGGTCATGACTCTATACTTATAAAGACATTAATTCAAGGCTCATTAGATGGTTTCTTCCTTTGCAGCCTTTTACATTTTCAGTCCAACACCATCCCAGTAGACAGTACATTAACACAAGCTGGCACAACCTGTCACATAGAGTTATACTATTTAAACAAGTGAATAAAACTGCAGAGAGGATGTGAACCATGTTGTGGAGAAAGCTGCACTTTCACTTTCTAGGTATGATACAATTACAAATAAAACATACTGTAACGATCTGGGAAAGAAAGTGCCACTGGGCAGAGTGTTTAATTATAAATAGTTAAAAGAAAAAAAAAGGGGGGGGGGGCGTTTAGAAACAACTGCCACTCTTAATAAAACAGCCTCTGGGGTGCTGGGAAGGTGGGATGCTTGTATGTGGGTTGGGTTTTTTGTTGTGGGCTGTGTTTTGCTGTTTTTTTTTCTGCTTCTTGTCCTGACTACGTTGTTGTTGCTCGGTTTTTTGTTAAAAAGTAGGAAGGAGAGTGAATAAAAACAATTAATTGCCGCCACTTGCCTGCGGGATTTATTTGCCCGTCTGGGAAAGGGATATTACACTGGTGTCAGAAGCGGGACGAGGCATCCCATTGAGACATCTGTTGCAAGAAACAGAGGACGTGAAAATAGCGGACAAAGAATTTCCCCCTCCACCTTGGTGGTTACTGCAGTGCAAAGAAGAACCCGAGGTCAAACATGAAGAACTGAGAGGCGCGAGGGAAAGGCATGATTTACCAAGGTTGAAACCGGGATGCTACGACAGGATGGGCAGCTGGGAAGATTTTGGAACAGGTTTGAAGTTGTTGCAGAGGCGAATAAGTGGGGAGTCAAGGATAGAGCAGTGCAGTTGGTGGCGGCGTTGGAAGGGGAGGCTTTGAAAATCCTTGAGGATGTTCCGCGGGAGGATTTAACAGACTTAGGGCTGCTTTTAAAGGCCATTGAGCGTCGTTTCGGGAGGACAGAAACCATATTAGGACTGCAAAAGCAACTGCACGAACGAACTCGGAGGTCTGGAGAACGTCTAGGAACATTTGCCGTGGAAGTGCAGGGACTGGTGGGGCGAGCCTATGCACATTTCCCCCGCAGGGTCCGGGATGAATTGGCATGTGACGAATTTCTCCGTGGACTTGAACCTAAAGCGTTGCGCCACCACGCTCAACTTGCCCGACCAGCAACTCTAGAAGTGGCCCTTGAGCGGGCTGTAGAGTTTGAATTGGTATGTGAGGGGGAATCAACTTGTACAGAGGGTCGGGAGAGGGAGCGGGTAAGGGTGTGCCGCCAGCCACCGCGCGACTATGTGTTGTGTCTGGGAGAGGAACCCTCAGGAGGAACTCCCCCGGTGGGACTAAACCTTATGAGAACATCAGCTACGGCCGCTACACCACCTACTTGCTGGCGCTGTGGCCAACCCGGGCATCTTCGTCGATTTTGTCCTTTCCGTCCAGCAACTATTCTGGGCTCCAAAGAAATGTCGGGAAACGGCCAGGGTTCGGAGTAAGCGGGACATTTCCGGACCCTTTAGTGCAACTGACAACAAATGCGGGCTGGGGCGACTCGGTGATCCCGGTGGGACAGCTGGGCTGTGGAGATTATTGTCATTTGCCTATTCGAATTTGGGACACTGATGTGAAGTCTTTGATAGATACCGGGGCTATGTCTACTGTAGTGCGATGTGATCTGCTAACTAAAACTGTTCCCTACAAGCCATTCCCGCCAATTTGTTACTGCCACGGGGGAGCATGCTGTGATGGAGGGCCGGACCACCGCTCTTCTAAGAATAGCAGGACATGATGTATTGGAGGAATTTGGAGACTGTTTCGCCACCTCTTCTAAGGACATCGGGCGAACTCACCTCGTCCACCATCGACACGGGAGATGCGCACCCGATCAAACAGCATCCGCGGCGCATTCCCCTGGCACGACAGATCGAGGCAGATCGGTTGGTACTTGAGATGTTGAATTCTGGCATTATTGAACCATCAGATTCTCCTTGGAGCTCCCCTGTTGTTTTAGTTAAAAAGAAATCAGGAGAATGGCGTTTCTGTGTTGACTACCGCCGGTTGAATGCAGTTACGCGAAAAGATTCGTATCCGCTTCCTAGAATCGACGAGGCCCTTGATCTGGTGTCTGGATCGCATTGGTTCTCCACGCTAGATTTGAGAAGTGGCTACTGGCAGGTGGAGTTAGCCCCGTAAGTCAAGGAAAAAACTGCATTTTCAACCGGGGGTGGGTTTTGGCAGTTTCGACGATGTGATGGCACATGGACCCACGTTTGAAACTGCTTTGCACTCCCTTAGAACCATACTAGCGAAATTGCGAGAAGCAGGACTTAAGCTACACCCTGATAAGTGCCAATTGCTGCGCCGAGAAGTCACCTACTTGGGACACTGAGTAAGTGGAAGGGGGGTGGCCACAGAAGACAGCAAGACTCCAGCAAGCGATCCGTGACTGGCCGACTCCAGTTAATGTAGGGCAAACCCGGGGGTTCCTCGGATTGGCATCCTACTATCGCCGTTTTGTTCCTGGGTTCGCTACGGTGGCTGCTCCCCTTCACCGGCTAACAAAGAAGGGTCAGTATTTCCACTGGGGAGCAGAGGAACAGTCCGCTTTACAAGCTCTGAAAGATACCTTATGCCAGGCTCCCATCTTAGCCCCACCTGACCCTGCCCTGCCTTTTGTTTTAGACACGGATGCCAGCAATGTAGGTCTAGGTGCTGTCTTGTCACAACCATACTCCCAGGAAGAACGAGTAGTTGCTTATTTCAGCCGAGCCCTAAGCAAAGAAGAAAGAAACTACTGTGTCACACGGAGAGAGCTCCTGGCAGTAGTTGAAGCAATCCGGCATTTTCGACACTACTTACAAGGGACTGCATTTACACTGCACAGTGATCATGCATCCTTACAATGGCTAATGTCTTTTAGGGAGCCAGAGTGGCAAGTTGCAAGGTGGCTGGAATGGCTACAGTCGTTTCAGTTTGAAATCCAACATCGCCGGGGGGGTCAACATCACAACGCAGATGCGCTATCCTGCAGGCCATGTGCTCAGACAAACTGTGACTACTGCCGCCGTCAGGAGGACCAAGAACGAACAGGGGAGGTGAGACACAGTTGCTCATTGTTAGCGCTGTCTAAGAGACAATGTGATTGGGGGTTTTGGCAGAACCAGAATCCAGAGATAAAGAAAGTTAGAGCCTGGGTGACAGACAATCACCGACCTAGTTGGGAGAAGGTAGCCCCAGAGGATATGACTGTTAAGGGTCTCTGGGCCCAGTGGGACAATTTGACCATTCGGGATGGGGTGCTGATGAGAAGATGGCGAGCCCCTGCCACTGGAGAGATCACTTGGCAGGTGATAGTGCCAAAGGGGAAACAGGATGATGTTCTTAAGTCGGTGCATGGGGGTGTGGGGTCTGGCCACTTTGGGGTTAGTAAGACGCTGAAGCGGCTCTGACAGATGTTTTACTGGGGGCAGCGCCGACGAGATGTTGAAGATCACTGCCGCCGTTGCGATGTGTGCACTGCGCGAAAAGGGCACCCTGAACAATCAGTTGCCCCCCTTCAACAATATCAAGTCGGTCTGCCTATGGAGCGGGTTGGAATAGACATATTGGGGCCTTTTCCCCGTTCACGTCAGGGAAATAGGTACATCCTTGTTGGGGTAGACTAGTTCTCCAAGTGGCCGGAGGCGTACCCTATTCCTAGCCAAGATACGGAAACCGTGGCTACTGCCCTAGTTGAAGGCATGTTTAGTAGGTTTGGCATGCCGCTAGAACTCCATTCAGACCAGGGGCCTCATGTATAACGCCGTGCGTAGAACTCGCACTATAACATGGCGTAAGCACAAAAGCCGAAATGTGCTTACACACAGAAAAATCCAGATGCAGGAATCTGTGCGTACTCTAACTTCCACGTTCTTCCGCTACATAAATCCCGATCAGCGTGAAAACTAACGCTCGTGCACGCGCTTTATGTAACGCCCCAACTCCTCCCAGAATTACGCCTCTTTGAATATGCAAAATAATATAAATCGCCCTTAAGCGCAGCCTTCTGTGAAAAGACAATGGGAAAAGCACGGGGGAAATGTAAGAATTTCAGCGAATACCAAGTGGAGGCAAAGGAAAAACATACTATTTGTTCAAATAAACCATGGTATTATCAACAAAATGAAGTTGATCGAGTGACATAGCGTGTTGGAGAAACTTGAAAGCTCACGTTTTATTTGTCCGTCTGAGATATTACAATACTTTCTCACAAACATAAGCCAGAAAGATGCAGGATCAGTTGAACGTCTTAATATGCAAGTCTCATATCTCACTATAGCATAAGTGCTTGTTTCTTCTGTCCCAGGCTGGGATGCCTCTGTCTTTAAGATCTGTGTGGAAAGCATGGTCCCTTCCTAAAACTTCAAAGAAGTTGAATGAATGAAATCAGCTCTGTGGAAAATAAAATGAATCAATTTGTTGACAAAGATTAACTGTTCTATTTTTGTGCTTTTAAGTCTATTTTTTAACTCTTGGATAAATTATGCTTTATCCCAATTTTGAAATACTGTACACTACAGTTCAAAAGTTTTAGAACACCTCAATTTTTCAAGTTTTTCTTCAAATTTAATCAGCTGAAATGCAATGAATGATCTAAAATGGGGAAACGGCAAGCAGTAAACTGGTAGAGATTTAAATTTTAAATTCAGGTTAGTGAAAACTGAAAAAGGGAAATATCAGAACATTACAAATGGGCCTTCTTCAGAGAACAACTAGTTGGTTCCAAACTACAAATGGTCTGCAACAATAAAAGTAAATTAAGCAATTTGAAGCAAACAATTTGCACAGGTGTCCCAGCTTCTGTTGATTACTTAAAAACCCTCTGTCTGCCTTAAAGCAGAGTTGGAACAGACTATCTTACTACACTCACTGAAGTACTACTTGGACAATATTCCAGTGATAATGGTAAGAAAACATCATTAACTAATGAAATGAGACAGAGCATTATTTCCTTTACAAATGCTGGCCTTTCATTAAGAGAAATTGCAAAAAAAAAAAAAAAAATCAAAATGTCAGAGAGTACGGTGTTCTACACAATCCAAATGTATTTGGAAACTAGAAGAAACTCTGATAGTTAGAGGTCCTATTCAAACAAGTTTCTGGGGGTCATCAGCTTGTGTGATACGTACCTCACAGCCAGTGACGTGTGGTGAGGTTCATGGCTGGTGAGGCACTGAATCCTTCAGAGACAGATTTACAAATAAATGAACCCAAAAGAGTAGCTTATTCATAATTCAACTGGCAGCATGCACATTGACTGCTGATTATGTTTCATATCTCATCAACATTCTTTACACACACATAGGTAAGTTACATATTTGGCTAAGAAAGAACGTTACATTTATAGCAGTGAGAGAGAGCAGAGAGAGCACATTTGCTCTGCACCCTCCGTGTGTTCCAAATTTGCCATTGCAGTTCCTCAATTCATACTCATACAACACAAATGAAAGTATAGAGTGGTGTATAAAAAATGGATTTCAATTTTGACCTTAATTGAAATATTTAGTTGTTTTTAAAGCTTTTAATTCTGATGCTATAATCAATTTTAATATAGACTGTTCAACAAAAGGATAACAAGAAAAACAAAAAATATTCAATTTAAGGTCAAAATTATTTTATAAATATTGGATTGTTTTTCCCTAGTCTGATCCAATTTTTTATAAAATTGAAAACGTTTATGGTCTTACCTTTATTTGTAAATGAAATCCATGCTCCTATCCTTCTCCACAAAAATGTCTGTCACTTTCTTGTAGAAGTCCTCTTTATTTTCCTTTAGTTTTAAAGGTCTTAATCTTCCATTTTGGCAGTCATTCGAAACAAAAAATAAAAATAAATGGACTGCTGGAGTGCACTTGACATTCTGATATCGCTAACTTATCAGCTCCTCTGCATAGAAGAACAGCAGCAACAACCCAGTGTGTGAGGGAGAGCACAGTTCGAGGTGTGGTGTGGCTCGTCGCTACCGCACCTCATGTTTCTCCCGTGTATTTAAACAGGAAATGAGACAATTCAGCGATTTTGACTATACAAATGATCAAAACTATTGGAATCAAACAGAAAACAAATTTATAGCACAGACCAGTGGACATATTTATTTTATGTTATCATTATTAGTTTTTTTTACTTTTCATGATGACTGCCTCCCCGACCGCACGTTCCTGCTCACAGCACAACAGGTTCAAGCCTAGCTTAGCAGTGATTGATAAAAGCAAGTTTCAGTTTCTGCTGTGAAGAGGAGACTTTATCCAGTCTGTAGTAGTCCATAGCCGGTATTTCAAGGCCATTTATTGTCCTTTAAGAAATGGCTTTTTTACTGCCACTCGCCCCATAGTGTGGTGTTGCAATTAAGGCTTTGGACTTCAAACCCTGAGGCTGTGGGTTCAGATCCCACTACTGACATTGTGTGACTCTAAGCAAGTCACTTGACCTGTCTGTGTTCCAACTGGAAAACCAAAAGTAAAGTAAACAATTGTATCATAATTTGTTGTAAGTCGCCTTGGATAAAGGAGTCAGCCAAATAAATAAATGTAAAGTATAATCACGATTCATTAGTTTGTCTTAAAATACCAGGTTAAGCACGAGTTTCAGAATTTTCACCCATCAATGAATATTATTGCCTAATGTAATTTGCTATTCCAGTGAAAGTAAAGATAAATTTGGTATCAACATCCACAAGCAACCAGGTGATTTTTTTTAAGACTTTGTTTCTCCTTTTTTTTACAGCTGATTTTGTGAAACTGCCTTCTGAAATGCCTCCTCTGTGTAAACTGCTGGTGTCCTGTCTACCTTTGTTCGCTTCCCACATTTTTGAAGTTGTTTGTGAAGGTAATGCCATTTTATTTTGGATTGTATCTCAGAAAAAGAAATGTCTCCATTATGTTACCTTATACATGGTATCTCTGCGCTGACTGTAATGAAAAAGATTTGGTCAGAAGATGTAAGGCCTAATGGATTGTGTTACTGGTGTTTGATGGGTGACATTTTTCAGCTGTTCCACGTGTTTTCTTTAAAGTTTTCTGAGAAAAGCACGTTTGACAACATTATCTTACCTTCCTTTAAATATGGCAGCATGACACCTCACAGTTACATTGCCTTTTGTCAAGAGAAGAATCATTTCAAGTATTATGAGGGCAGACAGTAGACGTACCTTTCTGTTCTGATCTTCCTCATTCTTATTGGCAACCTTAATAATCAAACTTTATTTTTCTGACACTGCTCTGTAGTTAATACTGTCACAAGGCATTTTACTTTTTCATGCTGATATTTCAATTTCTACTTTTGCTTTGTAATGTTGAAATGGAAGGTGTACAAGTTATTTGATCTGAGTCATATACAGTTAGTCAGTGGCAGGTATTGAACCAGCAGTTTATGTGGTTTAAAATCTTTTACGTTATCCTTTAGGTCATGCAAAATGCATACATTTATACTACTAAAATATTTGCCATAAGGTCAAGCTTCACTGGTTAGTAGTTATAAGTTGCCCTCTGTGGTTTTTTTCTGGTTATTTGCTATAGCTAGCCATTACCAGTTTTCTCCAAGGTGTTTTACTGCCATAAATTTGTTGTAACACAAAGACATAAGCATAGTGAGAAGGGGAAGTGAGGCCTTCAAAGTGCCCCTCAAGACAGGCCAGGGATTTCATTGTCAGCCCAAATAAGGCTCACCCAAGTCATTTTTAACAAAAACAAACTGAATAAATTGAAATTGGAATACCGGTAAGTCAGCCTCCAGCTGGAACTTGCAGCCTTTAACCCACATGGGCCTATAAATGGGAAGCTGGTTTTCAAAGTTCAAATAAATGATAAATTTTCCATTTTCTTAACTGTGCCTTAGAACAACAACAAACAACAACAAAGAGAGAGAGAACCCCTAATAGCTCTGGCTTGTAAACAAAAGTGCAACATGAATCATATGGCCAACATATAAAACCCGAGGGAGGACCCTGCAGCAACGACATCAGGGTGGGTGCAGCTCTTGGGACTCTGCCACAAAGTATGAGGAATACCAGGACATTTAAAGAGATAAAACACAAATAACAAATGAGAGAAATAATAAAAATAAAACTCAAAATTATTGGAAAAAAAATAATAAAATAGAAAATAAATACAAGCCAGGAAAAAACTCTGACGGTAACACAACATTATTTAGATCAGAGGTCGTCAATCACGCTCCTGGAGGGCCGCAGTGGCTGCGGGTTTTCTTTCCAACTGGTTTCCTAATTAGAACTCAGTCCTTGCTGATAATGAAACGTAGTATTTATTGTTTGCCTTGTTGGTGCTTTCATTCATCCAAGAGAAGTTGTAATTGCACTATAGAGTTTCTTTACCTGAGAGCATTATCCATGTGTTTTGAGGACTAGAACAGAATTAAACTTAATTCTCCTTACAGTTACCCTCTCATTTATTTCTAAACATTTTCTTTAAACACAGACACTTTTAATGGTGCATATGCACAGGTTTAAAAGGAAGCACATTGGCTGGAGAGCTGCTGGTTTATTGGTTATCTGCATTTTATTCTTAAATAATGTCTGATTAACAAAACAAGGCAACAATTAAAATTTTAAATACAGCTGCTAAAACTAAAATAGGCAATTAAGGGTTCTGAATTGTAACAGTCAAGATAACTAAAATTAAATTAGTAGTAAATAAATGGGCTCTAATTAAAAAAATTGGTTGAAGTGGAAGCCTGTAGCCACTGTGGCACTCCAGGACTGTAATTGAGGACCTCTGATCTACAATGTAATTAAATTTGTCTTTGATGATTGAAAGTGCTAACAAGCCATATAGTTAAACACCAAGTTTCATTATTAGCAAGGACTGAGGTCTAATTGGGAAACTGGCTGGAATGAAAACCTGTAGCCACTGCGTCCCTCCAGGACCGTGATTGAGGACCCCTAATTTAGATGTTTTGCAGTTTCTACTTCAAACCTGACTCACTCTAGTAGTTCAATGCTTTTAAGCAGAACACCAGTGATAGTGAATTGATGAAGATGGTGTCAACATTGGGTTGGTTAAATCCAGGTCAAATTTGTAGTTCTTTAGGGATGTTCAATGAACACAGACTTAGACCACTTACAAATATTAAGTGAAGAATATTTTTTTTATATATCTTACATTCAGTAAGAATTTTCAAATCATTTACTTAGTTCACTTAATTAGTAAAAAAAAATGTAATATCCCTTTTTGTTATAGGATAATACTTGGAAGTTCTTGGTAATGATGGAGAGGCAGCACTTGAACCTAGGGGCCATAGTCCATAAAGGTTATGTGAATTTCACGACAAGCTGAGTTAATGCTACCCTTTGGGTACTGTGCATAGCAAAAAAAAAAATCTACCTGGATTTCAGTTTTTTTCAGTGTCGTTGGCCTTGTGCCTAACTAATACAACTCAAGACTGCCAGAAAGTAGGACCACCAAGTGATCTCAGTAGTTTTACTGAAAGTTTATCTCTGACTGGATGTATATTAGGCGGCACGGTGGCGCAGTGGTAGTGCTGCTGCCTCGCAGTTAGGAGACCCGGGTTCGCTTCCTGGGTCCTCCCTGCGTGGAGTTTGCATGTTCTCCCCGTGTCTGCGTGGGTTTCCTCCCACAATCCAAAGACATGCAGGTTAGGTGGATTGGCAATTCTAAATTGGCCTTGGTGTGTGGGTGTGTTTGTGTGTGTCCTGCGGTGGGTTGGCACCCTGCTCAGGATTGGTTCCTGCCTTGTGCCCTGTGTTGGCTGGGATTGGCTCCAGCAGACCCCTGTGTTCGGATTCAGTGGGTTAGAAAATGGATGGATGGATGTATATTACCTTCATAAGAAAATATATGACATCGAAAAGCTATTTAAAAAGTGTTGCACAGAGCCATTGTCATATGAGTAAAGGTGGCATCTCACTAGTAAAGAGGTAGTGCTGCTAAAATTTATCACAGGGATGATTTATTAGGTAGGATCAGCATTTTGGAGATAAAGAAAGGGAAATTCTAAGACTAAATTAGGCAGTTGTACATGTTTTTCCAACATCCTCATACTTGTATACACAATTTTATACTGAAGTTTGGAAAATGAAGCTAAACTAGCAGTTAGTTTCAGGTTGGACCCATGTAGGCTACAAAAATGGTGCGGATCTCCTGAGGAAAATTAGCTCTATATACTTTTTCTCCAATTTTGATCCAGCCGCAGAGCTTGGCAACCTTGGTGTTGGAAAGCTACAGCTGTTTTAACCAGGGCTCCGTCAATGGTCTAACCAGAGACTTCCTCTGGTCTTAATACATCACACTGGTTAGATTAGAATTTTGCTTTCATACTTTTAACTTTGTCTTTGAATGGATTTTCATCATGAAATAGAGAACTTATGCGTTGTTTTCTATGACTGTGTTTGTCTGCTTGTCTGCATGAAAAGCAAAGGTTCTTGTAGAAACAAAAAAAAAATCACCAAATTGTTTTCCGTACTGGGGAAATGTGTAGTTTTTTCTTTCATAGCAATGGTTGGAAATATGTGTCTCCCAGCTATTTTCTAACCTCCCACATTGATGCTCTCAGAGACTGATATTCTTTAAGCTATTGTGCTTAGCTTAAGTTATTCCTGTCTACCTTAGATTTGCTGATCAATGTAGAATTTAAAGAAATAGTTGATCATTTTTTTATCCAACAGTTTGTATTTTCCAGTTTAGAGAAAAAATAAATGTTTAAGCAACCTATAGTCAGGGGAAGTGGCACAGTGGATAATCCACTGCCTATTTTATCCAGTGCCCTTGACTCAAATTCCATGACCAGATACTGTTCATGGAGAAGTTCCATGTTTTTGTCATCTCTATGTGGGTATCCCTCCTGTATCATCTCCAGAGACAGGCAGGTTAAATTAATTATTGATTCCAAATTGGCCCCTGTGCAGGAGTGTGCATGAGTGAAGCCTTCAATAGGCTGGTGCCCAGCTAAGGGCTCTTTCTTGTCTTGCACTTAGTGCTTCTGGGTTAGGCTCTGGACCTTAACTGGATTAATCAGGTGTAAGGATGCTATGTAAACCTAAGGTTAACAGGGCGCTGAGCTCTGAAGGTTGGTGACCACAATGCTTCTGTTTTTTGTTTGCTTCAGAATGCTAGTTTGATAGTATGATAGTTTGTCTTACCAGCTACTATGCCCTTTTATTTTAGGTTATTGGGATATCTAAAGTAATTTGTATATATTTTAATCCCATACATTACAGTTAGGATGGCAATTAATATTACTTTTATATATTAATAATGTTATTTTGGTTATTACTGTCTGTTTTCTATATCATAGTTGTGATTTTCGATGCAATGAGAATATATTCATTTCCCAATTTGCTTTTACAGTTTTCAAATAATCCAGTAAAGTGTCCATTTCTCTTATCCAATATATCTGCAAATAACAATGAATGAGCAAGTTCTCAACCAGAGGCACAGGTGGCACATCACAATTTTCTGTGTTTTCTGAAAATAAAAAAGTGAATTATTGGGTGAGAGATCATCACCTATCATGTTCCTGTCCAAAGCTGTCTCATCTATTGTTCTTAGATTCTTATCAGTAAGGATTTCCGATCTGTTTTCTAAAGTAGAAGCCCATGAGACATGCTGTGGCCTGCAAATGAATCTAGCATATTTGTGAATGTGTACTTAAAAAAAGTCTTTCTTTTTAAGTTTTAACAGCTGTGCTTTTGCATAGTAGTTCTTTGATTTTTCTATTTGAACGCAATGTTGTTATCTTAGCTCTGCTCAGTTTTCAGTTTCTTTTTAAAAGGGTCATAGCTAGCAGAATTGAAAATGACTTTCGAGGAAAGATTAATAGTTCAACAAAATTACTAATTTATATTTGTATACATGTCTTTATCACTTTCATGTGAACATTGATGAATATGAATAATATTGAAACCTAAGAATAAATATAAAGTTGACTTTCAAAAGGACTGATTCTTGAGTTTGTGTACCAGTTCTAAGCTGTGCCAAACTGATATAGAAGTGTATGTCTTTAGCCTACTTTTAAATACAGAGGCTGAAGTTCATCCCCGTATTTGTTAATAGAGGTTTATAAACGTTTGTGCTCTTTAACTAAAGGCTGTACCACTTTTGGTAGGTTTATTTCTTATTAAGATTGTAAAGACATTCACTGTTCCTATTATAATATATGTACTGTATAACTGTAATATTTTTAACATGGTAAAAGAGGCTTAGACATTCAGAAGCTTCAAGTTAGAGGAATGTTTGAAATACATTTTAAGCACTATAGAAATCTATGTAAAAAAATCTAAGAATAATAGGTTAAATTTATACTTGCTTTCAGTCTATAACATGAACAGTTTTTCATGTACTGTGGGCACATAATTCTTTATCTTTGCCTCCTCTTTCCAGGCCACATTGTTCCATGCATTTTATTCTTAGCTTAGGTATTCATAGGCAAATTTTAGTCTGGTTTCCACTAATGCTTACCTCCCATTCAAATTTAATTTGTGCAGCCTCTTTCCAATGGTAAAGTCATGCACATTGACAACAGCAAAGGCAAGAGCTACCTGTAGGTCCTGTGATGAAATTCTGGAGTTTATAGAGACTTCAGTCAGCCAGTTAAAAGTAAAAAGAACATCCTTTGACTAAATGCATCTCATATAAATCTTTTTTTTAAATAAATATATTGTAGATCTCAGATATCTCCACATTAATACTGTGAAATTCGATTTTATTATAAAAAACACCAATGGTTTTCATCGAGATTTAGCTCTGGGTGAGTCCTTGTGAGAAGAAACTTTATGTTTTATATTAGGGCTGTAAACAAATATGTGAGGTTACAATTGTTGTGATTCTGCCTGTTAACTAATCTCAAAAATGTGACAAAAACAAAATCCAGACTTGCACTCTACTACAGGCTTTAAAGGATAAATTCAGTACTTTCTGAGTCAAATCTATTTCTTCACAAACTTGTAGTTTTAGGGTGTTGTATTGTGCTAGCCATTATGGATGTAGTGAGAAGTCAAGCAACATTATACCTTTTATTGACTAACTAAAAAGATTAGAATATGCAACCTTTCGAGGCAACTCAGGCACATCTTGCGTGAAGAAAGGGGCCTGAGTTGCCTCAAAAGTTTGCATATTGTAATCTTTTTAGCCAATTAAAGGTGTCATTTTGCTTCACAAACTTGCTATATATGTATTTTCCACATGATATTGTGTTCTACAGTAAATTGTAAATCATACCTGCACTGGCACTTAACATTGTAGTCTATGGGGCACAGAGGAAAATCTTCAGAACTTTCCAAGTACATCCATTTTTCAAGCCAGAACAGTTGCTGAGGACTGATCTGTGTCTTGTGATTACATACACATTGTAAAATAGTTTATTCTTGTCATTTGTGAACAAAGCAAACACCAATACAGTAATCCCTCGCTATATCAAGCTTCGACTTTCGCGGCTTCACTCTATCGCGGATTTTAAATGTAAGCACATCTAAATATATATCATGGATTTTTCGCTGGTTCGTGGATTTCTGCGGACAATGGGTCTTTTAATTTATGCTACACGCTTCCTCAGTTTGTTTGCCCTGTTGATTTCATAAAAGGGACGCTATTGGCGGATGGCTAGGAAGCTACCCAATCAGAGCATGTATTACATATTAACTAAAACTCCTCAATGCTATAAGATATGCATCCCGCGCGGAGCTTGATTGTTTGCTTGTCTCTGCCTCTATCTCACCCTCTCTGACATTCTCTGCGCCTGACGGAGGGGCTGTGAGCAGAGGTGCTGTTTGCACAGAAGCTGTTTGCCTAGTGGATACGGATGCACCTCTAAGAAATGCCGCTTTATCACGGTGCTTCCAAAAGCACACTTATTGATTTTTTGATGGCTTGCTTTAATCTCGCTCTCTCTCTCTCTCTCTCTCTGACGTTCTCTGCGCCTGACGGAGGAGATGTGAGCAAAGGGGCTGTTTGCTTAGAAGATACTGACGCTCCTCTAAAAAATGCTGCGGCAAACTTAAAAGCACAAGTATTGATTTTTTGATTGTTTGCTTTTCTTTGCGAGTGCTCTCTCTCTCTCTCTGAAATTCTCTGCTCCTGAAGAGAAGAAGATCTATTTGCATTCTTTTAATTGTGAGAAAGAACTGTTATCTCTGCCTTGTCATGGAGCACAGTTTAAACTTTTGACTAAAGGGTGTTATTTCATGTCTAGAGGGCTCTAATAATGTTAACAGTGTGGGAGAGTTTATAAGGGCTTAAAATATATAAAAATAACTACACAAACATGGTTTCTACTTCGCGGATTTTCATTTATCGCGGGGGGTTCTGGAACGCAACCCCCGCGATCGAGGAGGGATTACTGTATTATGAGATTCAGCCATTTAAAAAGTAGACCATCCTCGGGGTGGTTTCCTTCTGACAGACCAAATCACAGTAAACTTTTCATGCTATTTGATTGGGTTTGTTTCGATTTACTTTCATATTTATGTGAGACGTTTCAGAATCAAATAGAAAACATGTCCTTACTATGAGAAAAATAGTACCAGGAATATGCAAAACACAAAAAGATTATTTCCAGATCCCTTCTGTTTTCACAAACGTTTTAAAAGAAGAGAAGGTACAGATCAATACCTTAAAACTGTCTTGGCTTTAAAAATTTTAATTTTTAACTTATTTGGTAAACAGAAATATTACATATGCATTTCCCAGCGCTTAACTAAAAACATGATGGGGAACTGTAGCTCTAGACCATGGTTAGTATGCCTTTTTTCTGTTTTGTAAGTTATTTTTCAGGATGGAGAAAGGCATTTTTTGCAGAAGTATGATGATTTAAGTTGTAATGCAAGCCCATGCATTTTATTATTAAATAACTAATAACTTATTAAATATTAAGTTCCCTATATTATCACTTATACATTTTCCTGTTACTTTGTGTGTATACTGGCATGTTGGTGGGTGGAACAAGTTGGGAACTTTTGTGTTTAATTGCATCTGGACCCATATTTGGATTCTGCCAGCAGTGAATGTATGTTTGTGTGTGTTGTTTAGTGTATCTTTGAAAAAATCGGTTCACATGTGCCTCTGTGTTACAGGTTTCATGTACATTTTTGCAGTGGCTCTTTATAACTAGAGCAAAGTTATAACGCTTGCTGTTCCTCTTAGCTTTTTTTACACATGCTCAAAAAGCATAATTCACTAAAATTGATGTTTATTCAAATAAGGCAATCAAAACACAAAAGCTTTTATACATCGCTAATATGTTGCAATCAGTGCACAGTGAAAAGCTATTCACCTTTCCACATTGAATTCAAAGGAAACTGTATGACACTATTACTCTTTTCTGGGGTTCCAACCGGCTTGCATTGCCCCACTCTCTAACGGAACATGTAAAGGTGAAATGAACAGGAGGATGAGTGAAGTCACATGACACGGTGAGTAAACATGTCACAACACAAATGCTAATGTTATAATGAGGTTATGTAACACACATTGAATGCTATTGTCATTTTTTATTTTATATTTGGATTTACAGTAATCCCTCCTCGATCGCGAGGGTTGCGTTCCAGAACCCCCCGCGATAGGTGAAAATCCGCGAAGTAGAAACCATATGTTTGTGTCGTTATTTTTATATATTTTAAGCCCTTATAAACTCTCCCACCCTGTTAACATTATTAGAGCCCTCTAGACATGAAATAACACCCTTTAGTCAAAAGTTTAAACTGTGCTCCTTGACAAGACAGAGATGACAGTTCTTTCTCACAATTAAAAGACTGCAAACATATCTTCTCTTCAAAGGAGTGCGTGTCAGGAGCAGAGAATGTCAGAGAGAGAGAACGAGAGAAAAGCAAACAATCAAAAAATCAATACGTGCTTTTGGGCTTTTAAGTATGCCGAAGCAACGCAGTAAAGTGGCATTTTTTAGAGGAGCATCCGTATCCTTTAGGCAAACAGCCTCTGTGCAAACAGCCCCTCTGCTAACACCCCCTCCGTCAGGCGCAGAGAATGTCAGAGAGAGTGAGAGACAGAGAAAAGCAATCAATCAAGCACCGCGCGGGAAGCATATCGTATATCATTAAGGAGTTTTATTTAATACGTAATACATGCTCTGATTGGGTAGCTTCTAAGTCATCCGCCAATAGCGTCCCTTGTATGAAATCAACTGGGCAAACAAACTAAGGAAGCATGTACCATAAATTAAAAGACCCATTGTCCGCAGAAATCCATGAACCATCGAAAAATCTGTGATATATATTTAGATATGCTTACATTTAAAATCCGCGATGGAGTGAAGCCGCGAAAGTCGAAGCTCGATATAGTGAGGGATCACTGTATTTATTTTGAACATACACTTTTTGTACGTTGAATTGAAAAGCAGATGAACATCTCTCTTCTCTCCTATGCTGCAAATAAAACAAAACTTATCATGAGACAAATAATATTATAATACTGAACTACGATTGTATTGTATTATTTTATGTGTATACTGTGCACAGTTCTTACTCTTACAAACTTATGTTGAACATTGTGTGCCCTGAAAATACATTTCTGCTTTGCAATCTCTGCTTTGTTTTCTTGATCAGCCTGGGCAGGTTTGTTACCTAATCTTAGATGTGAATAGACCACCCATAATACATATTCAGCAGATGGCCACCAGTTCTCCACCCATTATCAGCTTTTCTTGAAAAAGAATAGTAATATTAAAAAGTTTTTAGTATGTTTTATGCATTTCTGAGTGCATTATCTGACATATTTTGGAATGTTCAGGTACTCAAAACCTTGAAGAACACATTTCAATAATCAAAAAGCTTCACAAAAAAATGTTTAAGTATGCGTTACACAAAATTCCTGTACATGTCGAGAGCTACTGTTTACAATTTACAATACTTTTGGAGCAATTTAGAAGCTGAAATTGGATCCTAACTTACTTATTGTTTGCATATTTTTGTAGCTGTTTATGCCAAAAATAAAATATATAACACTTTGGTATTATTATTTGAAAAGCTGATGAAATTTGCAAAAATGTCAGAGCATAGCTGAAACACCAAATTTCTCAATTTTAGCCTCAGTCTCCAGAGGGTTAAAATCCTCAAAGGAAGAGAAGAAGCCATAAAAGACCTCTGGACCATGCAAACAAAACTAAGTTCATTTTTTATTTGGTTCTTCAGTGAATTCAAAAAGTATACCAAGGGAAATATATCCATCCATCCATTATCCAACCCGCTATATCCTAACTACAGGGTCACGGTGTTCTGCTGGAGCTAATCCCAGCCAACACAGGGCACAAGGCAGGAAACAAACCCCAGGCAGGGCACCAGCCCACCGCAGTCCAAGGAAAATATAGATGAAAGTAATGAGAAAAATAGGTAACAAAAAGGTTATCCAAAAAAACCCAAAGGTAATCCATTAACAAAATGCAAAACACAAAAAAAAAGAATACATATACCCAGGTTCATTATTCGGTGCGTGTGGTAACTTTAGGTTAAGCTGTAGTTTGTGCATACTTGTAAATTAAAGAATGTAGGCCGTTAATGATTGCATAGTAGAGAGCATAGTGTTCACAAATTACTGTATGGCTATTAGACACTACATGTAATCACTACTAGAACTTTTATTACAGTCAAGACTGGAACAGACTCTGCCTATCAATCTGATATAGTAGCAAAGAACTCCACATTGGAAGCGACATTTCACTAGTTTTAGCTGCAAAGGAGATGCCAAGCAGAGTTAGACGAACTCACAAATGTCAAGTTTGTACATGGTGGATTATGTGGCCACAGGTAATTCTAAAATAGTTATGTTTTAATTATGTTAATGGAAGATTCACTTTATGTTGTAAATTTATATTATGAGCAGTTTGTAATTTCTGATGTGGGGTATGATGTAAATATGTAACAGCACAATTGAGACTCTAAAAAATGAAATTATTTCATTGTCAAGATGAATACAGTATACTTCCTAAGCCTCTTTTTCAATTTGAAAGCATTTCAATATACTTTAACAAATCATTTTAAAGAATTTAGATTCAATCATAACCTCATTTATTTGGAATTCAAAACATTCACGCATCCAAAGGGCGACTCTGCAAAGACCAAAGACAGAAGGTGGCATGGCTCTACCTAACTTTCAGTTTTATTCCTGGGCAGCAAATATACAACCTATAAAATCCTGGACATTGAGACAAATAGATGAACACACACAGGCTTGGTCCGCAATAGAAATGAAATCCTGCAGTACTTTTTTATATTCCTTGCTTTGTATCCCAGTAAATACGAGTTATTGCCAATATACTAACAACCCAATTGTGTTTCACTCACTCAGAATATGTAACCAATGCAGGAAGTACTTTAAGACAGAGAAGCTTTTATCTGTGGCACTTCTGCACGAGAACCACTTTTTTTCACCCTCTCAAATGTACGCAGTTTTTAATGTTTAGAAAACATACAGGATAAAATCATTTAGAGATTTTTATGTAGATAATGTCTTCACATCCTATGAACAATTACAATCTAAATTTTACTTTCCATCAACAAAATTCTTTTACTACATCCAAATTAGAATCATTGCCCAACAAAACCTGCCCAATTTTTCTCACCTCCCACCTAAGTCAATTCTGGAAGAAATATTGATCAGTCTTTTGGACTCCGCAGCATGTCTGTAATATATGAAAACATTTTACAGTCCCTCGCTTTCAAAGATCCCAGAGTACAGTAGGACAAGGATCAACATTCAACACTTCAGAAGAGGAATGAAAGGCAGCCATGCGCAGAATTCACTCGCGCTCCATATGTGCAAAACATTTAATTATTCAACTTAAAATCTTTTATCGAGCACATCTATCTCTTTTCAAATTGTCCAAAATGTTTTTAGGGCAAGATGCAACCTGCGAATATTGCAATCAAGCTCCAGCCTCATTGGGCCCTGTGTTTTGGGTGTGTACCAAATTAACATCTTTCGGGACAAAAAAGTTTAAATGCGTATCAGACAGCTTTGGTGTCATAATCCCTCCTAAGTCATTAGCAGGAGTGTTTGGTGGACTCCCATATGGGCTTAAAGTGGAAAAGGACAAACAAACTGTAATTGCCTTTACTTCACCATTGGCACGTAGACTCAGCTTGCTCAACTGGAAGAGTCCTAATGCACCTCTTTTAAGTCAGTGGGTAACTGATGTTATATATCATTTGAAATTGGGAAAAATCAAATTCTCACTTAGTGGATCTGTGTAGAACGTTTTTTAAAAAACCTGGCAGGATTTTATCAATAATATTGATTATGGGTGGGGGTTGATTTGAACTTAGTTTTGTCAAGTTTGACCTGCTATTATGGAATTTTTCTTGCTTTTAATAAATTCAATAAAATATTAAAACAATTAATATTTTTATAATTTGTTTGGTCAAGCCTAAATGTTAAAGTTTGCCTGTGTGTATTGTAGATATTGTTGGCATGTATATACTTATGGATCAGGCTGAAAAAAGAAGGAAAGAATGCAGAGTGTTTCCATGCAGAAACAGAATATACAATTAGCCCACATCTTCAGTTTAGGACAGCAATCCCAGTTTATTTCCTTTTGAAGTATTTAGTTTTTCTACAATGTTGTCTGCTGATCATTTTTAAAGATGGCCTCTATTAGTTACAGTTGTCAGTAATGAGAAGTCAAGCAAAATGACACCTTTTATTGGTTAACTAAAAAGTTTACAATATAGTAACTCTTTTTGGTATGAAATTATATCTCTTTCACTGTTGTTCTTTCTTTGTTCTCTGGTTCACAAATGATTTCTTCCTTTTTCTGCAGTCTTATTTTTGTTTTGTGTTTAATAATCAGTCATATGATCCTCTTGAACAAAAAGTGGAAAGAACTTAGTTCTTTAAGACATGCGATACCTTCAATGAAATTAATGAGACAGATTTTTTTTTTAATGTGTTTTGTCAATACTGTTCCCTTAGCCCAGGGGTCCTCAATCACGGTCCTGGAGAGCCGCAGTGGCTGCAGGTTTTTGCTCCAACCCAGTTGCTTAATAAAAAGCACTTATTGCTAAAGTAACACTTCTGCTTCACTTTAGAGATTTTGAGCCCTTATTGCTTAATTTTGTCTTAAACAGCTATTTTAATTGCTCCTTATTATCAATAACATGCAAATGACAAGAGAGAGCAGCATTTCTCCATTTAGCTTATTTACATTTACACCTGTGTGTATTTATCTGCACTATTGGGTTTAATTAAATACTTGGAAGAAAAATGAAGAGAAAAAAGTGAAGGACTGAGAATTACTCGTCCATTTTAGCATTCAAATCATTTGCATGATAGAAAGGGAAAGAAAATCTAGGATATGAGAATGACCTGACATAGCAGAGTTAATTTAATTTCATAGCTTGTTAGTGCTTTATTGGCAAGAATTGCTTTCTAATTAAGCAACCAGGTCAGAACAAAAACCTGCAGCCACTGCGGCTCTCCAGGACTGGGATTGAGGACCCCTGCCTTAGCCACCTAGCTGTTTGTATTTAATGGCTCTTGGAAGCAACTAGCTTTATTACAATTTACTTCATTTTTTGTATTCTAAATAATCATGCAATGAAAATATGTTCATCAACCCTGATGACAAGACACAAGAATACAAAAAGTAAAAGAGAGTGTTAAGGATATAAACTTTTAACCCATGCTCAAATTCTTTAGTTAACCAAACCTTCCTATAAGTTAAAATTGACAAAAATGGGATCTTCCACTGGGACAGTACACCTCTTCTCTTTGCCTCATTTATTACCAAATATTTATATCTGGCCTCTAAGTGCTTTCCACAGCTGCTGTGTTCATCAGATTTGTCACCATGAGACTTTCTTCTCAATTCTTCTGAAGAATTGTCTTAAAGAAAGCAATTAAAATCATCTAATGTATTAATTGAACTCACAAAAGAAAATTTCTAAGAATGATTCTGGGTTAGAAGTAAGCTTTTTTAAAACAAAGGTTTAATATGGAATATTTTTTTTACCATTATACTCTCTTTAATATCTGTCTCATCAATTTATAAAAGACATCATATTAAATGTGTAAGCAATAGTGTTATATTGTGAACACAAAAAATATAAAGATTGCTTTAATCAGTCAGATATTGTATATTTTACATAACACCTCTATAACTACAGGGTGGTCCAGATCTAATGATGCAATTATGACAAGGTGAACATATTTCACCTGCTTTTCGACAGACAACCGTCTCCCCGCCATTTTGGAATACAGGGAAGGTGCTGCCATCTTTCGGCAACAAAATTTGTAAATTTTCTGTGTAACAAACTTAATAAGTTACAGCGCAATAAATTGCATAATTAGATCTGGACCACCCTATATTTCTTCATATGTGCTGGATTATGTGAATTTCCCCTTGGGATTAATAAAGTATCTATCTATCTATCTATCTATCTATCTATCTATCTATCTATCTATCTATCTATCTATCTATCTATCTATCTATCTATGTGCTTGGGTTTTTCTCCAGAAACTACTCTTTCCTCCTGTGTTTCAAAAGTTGTGGGTTTGCAATTGTAAACAAGCCCACATGTGATTAAACATGGCTGTTCTGTAGCTGTGACCTCTGATTTACTTGAGTCTAGTGCCACTGAAAAAGATTTGGCTCACTGTGACCTTGGACTGTGAGAAACAACCCTTTGTATGAATGGATTCAGTAGACTGGCACATGGAAGAATAGTAATCTTGTATTGATAGCTTGACTTGGGAACTGCTATTATTGAGGAATGCCAAATATTAAATGAAGGCATTGTACCATGAAATATTTTTTTTAAATGTCAAGTTAACTGTTGACTCCAGCAGACATTTTGTAGACTTGGAGCGTAAAGCTCTAGACTATCTTGAAAATCTGTGCAAATTCACTCTCTGTTGACAGTTTTTTTAACCCTCAGTAATTAATTTAGTCAGCAAGTCTTGCAACTACGTAGACCTCAAAATTCATTGCAGCCCTAATTTAAATAAAATTATCAAATGAATATTCAATAAAAAGATGGCATGTTCCTTGAATAATAAGCCAAAGGAGTTATACAAAGGGTGTTTCTGTTTCACTTAGTCCATTAACACCAGTCTGCTATGAATATTTATGGTTCTTGTCTATTTTCCAATTAATGGCATTCTAATTTGAGAGAATGTGTGCTGTCATTGAACATCACTGAGCGGTTCTTAATTCTAGCCACATTTTCGCTGAGTTACAACCAGCTTTTTAAACTAAACTCACTAAAGCCAGTTTAACAAGTGAAGCTAGTTTGGCAAATAATAAATAAGTATAAAGTTATGGCTAATGACAAAACTGGTTTAATGTAAGACTAAACAATATGTAATATTGTAAAATTATATATATATATATATATATATATATATATATATATATATATATATATATATATATATATAGGCTAACCTGCTAGTATCAAATAAGACTTTGATTTAAAAATACCTTATCATCCGTAATGCATAAATTTCTTTGGCTTCACTGTAACATTAACACATTCAACCCAGCCCTGCTTTGAATACTATGTGTTATATTGCAGCTGCTATTTTGGGTGATAGGCTTCTTAAAACATAATTTATATTTTGAATGTTAACTCAGTGAGTGATAATTAGTTTTATCATCTCTCCCAGTAATTAAACTATTTCAGATCATTTTTTGAATTCTTTGGATCAGTGCTACCGTAGACAATAAATGTTCAGTAAAGGGCAAAATTAGAAGGAATTTAAAATAAATTGCCTGGATTGGCTCCAGCAGACCCCCGTGACCCTGTGTTAGGATATAGCAGGTTGGATAATGACTGACTGACTGCTTAAATTTTTATTATACACTGACAATCTCAGGAAAAGCTATGAGAGTAATGCATAGGTCATTTATTGAATACCTCCTCCAAAGACAGCTAAAGTGAAGTGTAAGTTTGATTAAGTTTGTTTATTATTTAGTATTTATGGATTGTGTACTTAAGTTGCTTTTGAATTTATTCATTATGTTTTGTGGTTGAACATCATGGAGTGGGGTCACAATGACGTCACCCTCAGCCATTTTGTTGAGGTTAAGGAGATTGTCCTAGCAGAGTGTAATTGAGGTTAAGTTGATTTTTCTATTTTGGTGGATTTCTGTTTTTGGATTCTGCCTACTGGATTGTGTCTTAAGTTTCCTTTTTAGGTATACCCTCTTTGCCAGTCTTTTTGCCTTGATTCTTTTTAGTTCATTTTTCCGCTTATGTAATGTAAAGATCAGCCCAACTACAGATAGACACCAGGACACACAGCAGTCCAAACACATGCTTTTATTTTGTTTCTTCGCTACACAGTCCTTTGTACCTCACTCACAGTGCACAACCCACCAGCACTATTGTTCACAGTCTTTTCTTTCCTTCTTCTCTGCTGCCCTCACTCCTCCACTCGCAAGCTCCATTCTCTGCCTCCCAACTCCGGCTCCCAAAATGGAGTGAGGTGGCCCCTTTTGTAATACACCCGGATGTGCTTCAGGTGCTCCCTGATGACCTTCTTGCAGCACTTCCTGGTGTGGTGAAAGTGCTGCAATCCAGGGCTTAGCCAATGTCCATGTGCCCCCTGGAGGAGGGCCCGGGCCCCCACAGCACTGCGCTTCCAAGCTCTGTTCCTATGGCCCCAACACCCACCAGGGCAGCTGCTTTCTCGTGTTCCAGGGGAGGTACTGCTCCTCTCCCAGACCTTCCATCCTCCAGGCATCCCGACTGGGCATGAGCCCCAGCCATCCGCTCCAGTAAGTACATTCTTCATTTATGATGATTCTATGTTGGCATTGTCTTTACATGGGAAAGGTTTTACGTTTTATCCTCTCACTTAAATTGTATTGTTATGTCATTTTGAGTAGTCTGAACTTTTGAAAACCAGAGTTCCTGTTCGGTGTGAGGTTAGGCAGCCTCTTGGATCTGGCATGAGTGATTTTGAGGAGTTATTACCCTTTTTCCCTTTTGTGTGCTGCAAATCACAACAGAGAACTCTCCCTTACATTAGTAAAAAACTGCAGATAATTTAAACTTCCCCATTGAGTGGACAAATTTAGGTGTAGTACTACAGGATAGCAACATGTCACCTGTTGTTGGTACCACCCTAATAAACTTAAATTACTCAAAGTGCAATATGTTTTATGATTAATTTTCATAATAAAATGTAATACCATCGATCTACTTTATTAAAAAATACATTTGCGGCAGTTAAATGTAATCAGTAGAGACCTTTATCAAAGAAATTAATTTTAGATCCAAGTGTTCATAATAATTACAGTCTAGTTAAATTTCAAAGATTCTAGAGAAAATGATCTTTCTGTTTGTTTATATTGTGAGTATTGGTATATATTAGGGCTGCACAATTAGTCACATGTTAATCATAGTTATGAAGTACTTATTACCCCAAAATGGTGATTAATACACTACATGTCTTATTCCTTCTCTGTTAGTAATCAACCTTACCTACCTTTAAATAGCAAATAAGTGTTGTAATCAAGTATAGACACATTCTCTAAGGTGAGTGCATTGGCAGGCACTCACATTGTACAAACAATTACAAGCAATTGTGCTGAACACACGTTTAGGAGTCTGACCCCTAATTTCAACTTCTATTTTTTTTTTTCATGTTTGTAGCAGCCTCCAGAAAAAAACTGAAAAAGAATGCTGAACCTGCCACTCATTGTTTGTTGTAGCATGAAAATAAAGAGAATTGTTTGTGATTTGTAATTATTTTGTTTTCAGTAGCGATGATGTTGATCTAAAAAGCCAAGTACGCAAACTGTTTTAGCCCTGCAAGCAACTATTTGTGCAACTGCCTAAAATCCAGCCACTAATTTATTATGGTGAGAGTGCATGAATGATAAGCTAGCAGCATCATGTCCCAATAACGTTAGGTGCGTGACACAGATAACCATTAATCACCTGTTAATGTAATAAAGCAGATCCATATCCAGCAGGCAATTGAAATGAAATTCTGATAAAAAGAAGTCATTGTATTTTATTTATCAAAGGTCAAAGCTTGAGTTAAAACTGTGCGCTGGTTTCACTTTATTCCAAACTGAAACAAGTATCGCTTTATGCAACACAACAGATTTGTGATTAAGTAGAATTATGGAAGCCATGCATGAGCTTAACAGTACATTGTGTTGATGGGGAGAGTAGACACTTACAATACTGCCTCTTTAAATCAATCATATGCCTTCTGTTACAGTATTTTTCTCAGAAACGGCAACATAACTGCTCAATGACTGAGTCTGCACCAGACTCCAGAGCTGTGGCAGCTGCAAGTAACAGTGGGTTATCATCTCAATACTTCAACAAACTATATTTTAATGCTTTTGTTTACATACTGGATTTGTATAATGGGACTTTCAGGTGTGTTAATTTATTGTCTTAATCATAAATTACTGCTACATAAGATATTTTTATGTTTATTTTAAGTTTTATATACCCATACAACTTTTGGTGTCTTAATACTACACAACCCAAATTTAACATTCCTGTGTTTAACATTTTTCCACATTTTACGTTATTGAAAGATAAGTGGTGTTGTGATGGATGATTTTTATAAAGTGACATTTGCTATGAAAAAAAAGAAGGAATGTTTGTGCTGTACTTAATTTTTTTTATTATTTTAAATATAAATTTGCAGATATTCTGTATTACAAAATAGACACACATATTTAAATAAGTGTGCTATATTCTTTATTGTAAAAATAAAAATGAAACATAATTTAACACTACATTTTTAATTTTGCAACTAAAACATCACTAAGTTTCACATCAACAAATTTAAGTGGTTCCCTGCTAGTTGAAAGTAATACTGCACTGTATGTATTCAGAATACAGCATCTGCAGTTTAAGACAGAGTACATATTTCAATGTAGTGCTGTTAACTGAAATTAACAATTGTCATTATAACATCAAAGGCGATTTTTTTTTTGTTATAATCGTGCACCTGTGTGTGTGTGTGTATGTGTATGTATTTATATATATATATATATTGTGGCAGCCAGCCCGGACACAGACAGGCAGACACGTTTAAATCACCCCACACACGTTTATTATACAGTTCCATATTTACAGTTAAGTGCTCACAGTCCCCAAAGTCCTGGCCACAACATAACAATTTCTTCTCTCTCTTCAGGCCGCCTCCTGGTCTCCTCCCAGACCTCGTCCGCCTTCCACCCGACTCAAGTCCTGAATGAAGGGAGACGGTTCCTTTTATAATCACCCAGATGTGCTCCAGGTGTGTCCCAGCAATCTTCCACCGACAAGCCCCAGTGTGGCGGAAATGCCTGCTGCATCCCCGGAAGCACTCCGGGTGTCCCTGCTCCTCTTCCCCCCAGCATTTCTGGGTGTGGCAGAAGTGCTGAGGTCCAGGGCTCCAAAGGCACTGGGGCTCCCCCTGACAGGCCCCTACAGGGTTGAGCTTCAAAGCTCTGTACTCGTGGTCCCCATAGGTACCAGGGCAGTCACCCCCACGTGGTCTGAGGAAGGCGTAGGCCCTGTTTCGGTTCTCCTATGGCGTCCCCCCAGCCATCTCCGACAATATATGCGTATATCTATACTAATAAAAGGCAAAGCCCTCACTCACTCACTCACTCATTCACTCACTCACTCACTCACTCACTCACTCACTCACTCACTCACTCACTCATCACTAATTCTCCAACTTCCCGTGTAGGTAGAAGGCTGAAATTTGGCAGGCTCATTCCTTACAGCTTACTTACAAAAGTTGGGCAGGTTTCATTTCGAAATTCTACGCCTAATGGTCATAACTGGAAGGTATTTTTCTCCATTAACTGTAATGGAGTTGAGCTGGCAATGACGGGGGCGGAGTTTGTGTGACATCATCACGCCTCTCACGTAATCACGTGAACTGACTGTCAACGCAGTGCGTAGAAAACCAGGAAGACCACCAAAAAAGCCCTTAAGAAAACATGCATTATATAATTGAGAAGGCAGCGAAACAATAAGAAGCGAGCGAGTGACATATACTACCATATTCATGACTGCTGCTACCTCGGAAAGAAAGCAAGGTGTAAACCTAAACTTTAAATTAAGTTCATAGACAGGCTACCGCTGGCGTTTCACATGCCCACAGGTAATGCGGGATACAAGTTTAATGAGAGGACGAGGATATAAACGAGAGTTTTGATCACTTTGTAACTAAGTTAAAATTGTAGGTGAAGGGGTGTGCTTATGCAAATTCCGAGACTGTGTTTGTGGGGATTGACAGTTAAGGCGGGTGGGGGAGTCACGTCATCATCTCCCTCCCATTCATCTCATTTGGCTCTGAGCTGAGCTCTGCAGCTAACGCCGTCTTCCGAAGCAACTTGGTCAGACTGCCACCAAATACTCACAGAAAAATCCACAAGTTAATACACACGCTGTCTCTAGAGTTTCTCCACACTGAATCCTCCAGGCACTACTTACAAAAGGTTACATTGACAATCGTGTTACGTTATTTTTAAAATCTTTCCTTTTCTTAGCACAAGCACAGCTGAGAAGCTTGATGCATGTGCTCCATAACGCGTTAAAAAATAATGCATTTAATCACACTTTGCATTACAAGCACAGGGGAGCTTTTGTCAATGCATGATTTCCTGGTACACCGATTACTTTGATCAGCGCATCCCGATTCATTTTACCCTCGCACCACCTTAGTTTGAGAAGAAGTATGAAAAATATGAGGTTAACACAGAAAAACATCACCAATTCAAGCTTTATGAATAATCGATTCGCCATCAATAATTGTTTTGGTAAAGCCATCCTCCTTCCATTTTATAATTTTTCCGCCACTAGCCGTGATTAAATGAACGGTAAATAAAGTAAGAGCAAAGCGAGGGTGACTTATTTAGGCAGGCATATATATGACAGCA